>NC_079221.1:27056934-27356934 GCF_029633865.1 Lampris incognitus | reverse complement strand
GCCTGTGGAGAAGGATACGGAGTTAAGCCCATAGTAAGAGAGTGTGGTGAATGTGGTCATATTTAACTTGTGCCCCACCCCCGCAAGAAAAGTTGACTTTTTACTTTCTAATAACCAGGATTTGGTCATGGCTTCATTTGATCAGGATAGGGTAACTGAATAAAAAAAAGCTCCATTTCAATCATAAAGCAAGTGGTTTTAAGGTGCTAAAAGGACGATACAAACAGAAATAAAACCACTTCTCTTAAGTGCTCATCTGTCTCCGGGTATTTACACAATTAACGATTCTGACACACAGGGTAATATGAGTCATGCTCTACACCAAGGCAGTGTTGTACAGGTCTGCCTCCATCAATGTGTCATCTTAGTACAAGTTGAACCCTGTCAATTCACAGTCAAAACAACACAGCACTGGTATAACTAGTGTAATGTCAGTGATCAAAACAAAGTAACCAATTTGTCATCTCTCTCTCTCTCTCTCTCTCTCTCACACACACACACGGCTGAGTGATCTCTGTAAATTTGGGAAATGAGTGCTATCTCAATATGTCAAACTAGTGACTACTCACTGTACAGTGTATAATTATCAAAAATGATGTCTAAGCACTTATTACCTGACAACATTTGACCTGAATTTTAACAACTTTGAGTCAATACTGGTATTGGAAAAAGCCTCACTGATTCATCTCAGCATACCACTCAGGAGAGCCGGTGGAGGTTAAACAAGTTAATCACAGAACCATCTACACATATTTCTGGTTTGTGGTCACACAAGTCAGCCCCTGTCACTGCATAGTTCTGCAGCGCATAAGCCCCCCATCAGAGCATACATCTCTGTAGTGGTGGGATCAAAACAAGCTATGCTGTTCCCTACCCACATCCACCCCCACCTCACCTACGTCAGTCACTCTGTCGTAAGTATTCCTCGGTGACAAGGTTCGTAACTGTGCCTGATGGATGTTTCGAGGAAAATACTTTGACCTCCGCAGTGGCAGCACTGTCCTCCAAGGCAGGATGGATTGAAGTGTGCAAGAGGCACATGTCCCCTTCCTCAACCTCCCACAGACAGTCACATGCCGCTGACACTCATTGGGTGGGACACTGGAATCAAGGAATTTTTTTGTTTGCTTGACCATAAAGACAAGGAATGATAGAAAAGGTGGGGGAAAGGGAGGAAGACTTTTGCCAAAATAGGACTACAAGCAAAAATCTTGATTATTTTGCTGAATATTATGATCACAATGCTTGGGGAACCAAGTCTTTTTGCTGTATTTTTATTTTTGCAACTTTTGTCAACATCTTGACTATTTAACAACAGCAGGTAATATGAATAAAATGAAGGATTCAATATGAATGTATTGATATTCTCAAAACGATTAATTGTAGAAAATTAAAAGTGTGATACGCATTTCATTGAGAAGCCGTAAATCAGAGATTGTGAGCATGACTTGAACCTACGATCCATGTTGCATGTACACGGTTTGTACCTTTATTGGCTTGCAGAGAGGACTTGACTGTGAGAATACATTTTAACAGATGGATTGCCATCAAAAAACAATTCCTGCGTTTGTTTGAATGCAAATGACCAAAACCCTAATGACCACACTAAGCTCACACCACTTTGTTCTTAATGTGGCATTAATGTGCTGTTTAACGCCACATCACTGAAGCATGATAGTGAATGATGAGCGGTTGACAAAAGTTGGAAGTGTCACAAATGTTAAAGCCTTTTCCCCCAGTTGTATTGAAGGAAAGATTAAACAAACTTTTTTTTTTCAGAGTTCATAATAAGAAGAAATTAAGCTTTGGTAAACATTTTCAGTTCCAAACAGAGAGGCATTAGCGGACACTCCAGAAGTTTCATAATTGTTCTTCCTCTTTACTTATATTGGATATTTATGTTTAATTACCACAACACTGGCAGCGTCTCCTAACCTCTAGAGGGAATATAAGAGAGTGGGACTGGACATTGGAATAGACATCCCATAGTGCTAATCCAAACCCTAAATAGTTTGTTATAGGAGGAAAGAAGAGGAAAACTCATTCCAGCACCCTTTCAGGAAGGTTCAACTAATCCCCACACATTTGGTTGCTTTTACCAGAGCTATAGCTCAATGATTCTCAATTTCTGTCTATAGGACCCTCAGTTTCCAATGTGCCAGGTAGTTCATTATGTTTACATGTCATGTGACTCCTTGGCTGATGGCTGGAATACCCGGCAGAATAGAGACCCAGTAGAATGGTGGTTCCTGAGAACCAAGGTTGAGAACTGACCCTAAAGACACCCTCAGCTGTTCTCAAACTGTGGTACCAGAACCCTTAAGTTGTTTCACATGGTGCCAGTGGTGGGTTCCCGGCAAAATAAGAACTAGTTTATGCTAACCATTGTTTGCTCTAATTTAAAGTTAGCCCAGTGAGAGACTTAATAAAGATTTCTGATCAGAGGTTTCACTCCCTCCTTAGTCATTTTAACAACTGCAGGAGATGGAAAATAATCTCAGATGGACAAAATCCTTGATCAAATAAGGCATCTTGGGCCTAAAGCAGTGGTTTCTAACCATGCACCACTGAGGCCTGTATATATGAGGTTTCCATTCAAACCAAACACTACAACTGCTATCTCCCTTATTTTCCCCACAACCCACCCACCCTCTGATTGAAGGGATGCCAATAAGTGAAGTTTGCTGGTGTAATGTTCAGTTGGAATGAAAGCCTGAAAAGTGCTGGACCACAATGGAAATAGGATGGGCACCTCTAGTCCAAGTGTTTTCATTAAAAGTGTGATAGGAAAAAATTGCTCCTGCTTTATAAGGCACAAATGTTCCTAGGTTTAGCAAACACAATGATTATAAAAATCTCACTCAACAAGGTACAATTTTTTTGCAGAAAATAATAACAATAGCTCCATTTATCTAGGGGTCAGATTATTTGCCTAACTTTAATTTTCAGGCATATATTGAAGTTCAATGTGCAAGTTCGGCAGGTAATAGAACTGCTCTTTCTGAGACTTCATAAACCTCAAATATCCCCTCGAAAGAGGACATTACCCTTTCACCCTAATGGATGAATGTCTGGTCTAGAGAAACTAATCTGCTTTGGTCTCGGGTGAGAAAATAACCATCAGACACCAACCAATTCCTAGTAAAGTTTGTCTGTGGCTGGTGAATTTGTCTACTTTGCCAGCCACTTGAGCAGGAAACCAACCATTGTTTGGATTTCCTGCTCTACTCTCAAAGTCTGCTTGGTTGGTAGAAGACAACAGCAGCTGGTGAGATTTGGGATTTTTCAGCCATTGTAGGTAGTGGAAAAAAAACTACATTGTTTATTTCAAACACAACTTCAAATCAGAACAGAATAATATCTCTTTTTATAATCCCCGGTAGAGGCAGGACACGAACAGGACCAACTAATACACTCAGACCAAAGCAACCACCTGGGAAGCCCTTGAACTGAATAGGTTCAAACAGCCGACCATTCCCAGACATCCCCTAGGCTCTGTCTAAATACAAACTCTGTTTAAAGACCATGCTACAACCATGGCAGCTGCTAACGCTTGAGGCCATTTTTCAGAAGAACACAGCCCCTGCCTTGTTTGTACAGATAAGACTTTTAACTGACACAAACATTTTTTTTGGGGGGGGGCAAGTTCCACAAAAAGAAGGTTGCCCAATCCATCTGAGATCTCTCGCCTCAGCCTCCATTCCTGTGATGCTTCAAGCGCCGGGTTCGACCAGAGAGCATTCCATTCCACAAGTAAGCACAAGTAAACTCATACCACCATTGCATCATGGGACAGTCTGAGGCGACCAAAATAAACTGAATTTAAAAAAGAAAAAAGGATAATATGTACTCTGTGTGGAAAAGGGAACCGAAAGGGTGTTAGGGTGGGCATCCCACTCCACCCTCCAAGATTTACCTAAAATAAAGTGTAAAGTAATGTGGAGTAAGTTTCCAGTTTCCTACGCCCTCACCCACCAGCCACACACATAAACAGACACACACAGCTAAACTTGCTAAGACTGTCCATCCATCTATTGCAAATAAACTCAAATTTAGTCTCGAACCAATTACAGGTTTACTACCATCACTGCATGCTTAACCTCTCCCTGAACCTAACCTCTAACCTTACAAATGGCCCATTTTCACATTACATTCTAACTTGAGGGTTCACATGCAATAATCTCCACAAGTATAGTAATGCAAGTGCAACATATGAATCTCTCTCACTCACTCACCCACCCACACACACACACACACACACACACACACACACACTTTACCATGCTCTGTGTTGGCCCAAATAGCTGAGGCTTAATCTCAGATTCAGTCTTGACCGATTAACACCAGCAAATTAATTTGACATCTTATTGGCCACAATGACTGGCACTTCCAAATATTTACCGGGTGTTTTCCATGTTTTAACCCCAACTAGGCTTTCTTCTTTAAAGAATATTACTTCCAAAGGAAGCTTGGCCTATTCTGCCACAAAAGCTGGCAGAGTAGACAAATGTGACTGACCATCACAAACGTTTAGCACTTAGCTAGTGATTATTTTCAGCCTAATCGACAGTATTCCTCTGACTGGGATTTTTGTGCTGCCTCATGAGAAGAATCCAGCAATGGTTTAATATCTGATGACACAGACATCCAGCATGTGTTAACACACAACCATAACAGAGGCATAATGGGCCTAATTGTTTCAAAAGTTTGCACTGCCTTGGGAAATAGGCTGGCTGGAATGTAAAGCATCTAAAAAAACATGGTGCTGTGATGTTGGTTGGCATAACACAGACCTACTTTTCATTACTCAAACAGGTCAATCAGCTCTAAAGGCAAAAAAAAAGAAGGGGGGGATCAAAGCTGCCTCTGGCGCCTTATTAAGACAGGTTTTTATGGCAAATGCCTTAACTAAAAAGGAGTATAGCAACATGAAATAATAATAAGAGTGATATTAACAGATAACAGCAATGATTATTATCGTTGTTAATCTACAAACCTATGACTAGATTTGGTTTTGGGAGAAAAACGCACACACATACACACACACACACACACACACACACACACACACACACACACACACACACACACACACACACACACACACACAAACCTACTCTGCCTTGTTACCTCATGAGTGCTAGTAGCACACCTGAGCAAGGCACATGGTTGTATAAGTGCCAACCTACATGAAGCTCTGTGGATTTCGGCTTTATGACAAAAGGATGGTGTGCAAATACAAAAGAAATGAAATGCACGTAGGCCAAGTTTCGTCTCCCCCCCTTTACTACGGACACCCCCCCTTCGCAGATACACACACAGGATATACTAATATTACAACAATGAAGTATCTGAACTGCCAAGTTTTCCTTTGTAGCAGGACAAATGCAGTTACTGCTAAATTGTCAGTGACTCCTCATTAGCCAGATTTATATCCTTCGAAACTTGTTTGCTACATATTGCAGAAAGGCAGCAATCTGCCCCTACAGCCTGTTTCACAACATATATACCAATCACAGTTGTGGACACTTCTACAAATATATGCAATGTGGCCCAAAATACTGAGGGGAAAACTCAACACAGAAATAAACAATAGAGACGACCATTATGTTGTTTTACTTTCTTGTCGAACTATGGATAAGTAGGGGATCGGGGCCTTCTCAGCTCAGGCGTCGGGGAGCGAAGGAGGGACGCCGCTCCGCTGGAGCAGGAGCTACATTCCACAGCGGGGAGAATTAAGGCAGTCCCATGGTCCTAAAGCGGTTCGCGTTGGGTTAGGTTATAAAAAAAAAGAAAGAAGAAAAACACGAAGTTTCTGTTCCCTTTTATTACTCGACACTTTTCACAACAACAGTTAAGAAAAACAACAACACCAGGCCACCTTCCAAAAGAAACTTTTCTTGTAAAAAAAAATCTTACCATGTGATAGAAGCGGCATGGACAGTTTTCGGATTCGAGAGTAAATCCCATCCAACGATTGGGGGTTTGTTTTTTTCGGCAGCTTTGTGTACGCTTTTCGGCTGTGGTACACGTAGGATAAGCGGGTAAAATTCACTTTTGACGGAGGGCCCGGGTAAATATGCTGAAATGAGCCTCCATTTTCTCCCCGACTTCGACCAGATATCTAAACGCAGTACAAAGTTGGACTCTTACTGCATTGTTAACATTCCTCGGGTCACGTGACGGACCGACGCACGTCAGCACCGCACATATTCAAGGCGGGGCTTCCTCCGATGCATTTCCCCCTGTGATATATAGATAAATGAAAATAAAAATACAAAAAAAAACACAAACTATACTGCAACTTTATCCTCTCGCTCCCTCGCTGATTCACCAAGAGAATCAATCCAAGGAAAGAGCCGGGAAGTGCTATATACAACAACTGTATATAGCACTTAGATACTGTGAATTAACACACTGTAAGTAACCACATGCCCCCCCTCCCAAAAAAAATAAAAGTTCGGCTAGGCCTCACTTCCTAAGACTTTGTATATCACACACACACACACACACACACACACACACACACACACACACGCATGCACACACACGCGCGCACACACACACACGCAATGAACTGCAGACCTGCCGTGTGTGATTTGATGAAGTGTCAGAAGCCCGTTGCATTTCTCGAACTTTAATTTTCCAGTCATATGATCGATGGCAAGGAAAAATACAAAAACCAAAGCAGGAAATCCAAAATCTTTCAATTTTACACAATGGATTTATTTACTTGCAGTCATCAAGCATGACCATTGCACATGCAGACAGCATAACAATATGATAGTGTGTGTGTGTGTGTGTGGGGGGGGGGGGGGCACTAACCTTGAGAAAAGACAGCAGGGTTTCCCAAAAAACAATGTTGGGATTTGACCAGTTTCAGCTGGGACCAGAATGTTTGCTTTGCATCTCAACGGGAATCACACTGTGAATACTGTGAATAATCATACTGTGAATTAACACACTAAGTAACCACATGGCCCAAAAAGGCTAGGCCTCACTTCCAAAGAGCTTGTTTATCACACACACACACACACACACACACACACACACACACACACACACACACACACACACACATGCGCAAGGAACTGCAGACCTGCCGTGTGTGATTTGATGAAGTGTCAGAAGCCCGTTGCATTTCTTGAATTTTAAATTTCCAGTCATATGATCGATGGCAAAGAAAAATACAAAAACAAAAGCAGGGAACCCTAAATCTTTCAACATTATACTATGGATTTATTTACGTGCAGTCATCAAGCATGACCATTGCACATACAGACAGCATAACAATATGATAGTGTGTGTGTGTGTGTGTGGGGGGGCACTAACTTTGAGAAGACACCAGGGTTTCCCAAAAAAACAATGTTGGGATTTGACCAGTTTCAGCTGGGACCAGAATGTTTGCTTTGCATCTCAACGGGAATAGTGAATTTTTCTTGTCTTACAAGAACCTTTTTTTAGATTACATACATTTGTAGAAGTTCACGTGGTCAACCACCAATACTGACCGTTTTGGGGACCCACAGTCACAGTTTCCAAAACTTAACCTAAACATGATATGCCATTTCATTGTGTCCAGAATCATACCTTTGAAGACGACGTTGATTTAATATATTCCCTTTTACCTAGAAAAGAGTCTGTGTGAACAACCAGTGTTCTTTTTCATCAATGCCTGTAATAGGTGAGTGCATGTGCATTAGGCCCATGTGTAGAGCTGTTGAGTCAAGTGAGGTAATTAGTGGTAGTGGTTTGATGTAGATGTATGAAAGGGTGGTTTAACGGCAATGCTAAACGAAATGTAAAAGACTTGGGGGGGGGGTCATGCAGTTACACATCAAAGGTTCAGTTTTATGTTTGATTTTGTCCTAATTCTGAGTCTGGTAAAGTGGAATAAAACCACTGTTTCCTAAACTGCTGGCCACTGAGCAGTGCCATAGGACCAAGAGGGGGGTTTAGACCATTTGCCCCATGTACACTGTGGTGGTCCGTGACAAAAGCTAAAGTATGTCTTGCTTGGTCACAAAATCTCTTCTCTAAATATCAGGGCTACTTGTGCTTCTATTTAACCGGTTTGTGTTTCATTACTGACTGTTGAGAGCTTTGGAGGAACCTCAGCTATGACCATGATGGTGGATCCTGAGTGCAGCTGATGTTGGAGGTTGATAGCCCCTGCATGTCTATAGAATAGTTTGTCCAAAAAAAAAAAACCCAACAACAAAACCCCAAAACCCCCATTATGTTCTACTAAAACAAAAATTACTTCAAACATTTGTTTAGTGGGAAACCCTGCAACATACATGATAAACATAACTGGTCATTAAAGACATGAAGCCATCCATTAAAGACCATATCCGTGGGCAAAACAACAGAAGGCACATTTCGCTGTGTGCTGCCATGGCACGCCTCTCTGAACCTTACACTACTTATTACTCAGCAAGGGGTTTTAAAACTGAAGCCCAGGAGTCAAACTAAGACAGTTTTAGTCTCAATTCAGACTCTTCAATGGCAGCATGCCAGCACTCATTAGAGCATGCTCCTTTTTTTTTCTACAAACAGACTTGCACCTCATTTTAAGTCCTCAGCCTTAGTATGTGAACCACTGTTGTTCAAATAGTTTTCCAACACATGCAGGACAAAAAGAAAAATTACATGTGTAAGAACTTGACATCATTTGGAGTTTATACATACTAAACAGTAATGGGAATGACAGTATGAGAAACATTAATATTCCATTCTTCATACACATTTGTCAAAGAATAGTGCTGGGGAAAAACGACATGTAAACAACAAAAAATATGCTTTATGCTACAGCACTAGCCGGGATACGCATTCACAATAGTTACAGAATCAGGGGAGGACATAGAACTAGAAGTGTTCTGTTGAATTCAGAAATTAAGTATTTGTAGAAAACAAGGGGCTGTTTTGAAACAGCAGTACCAGCTTTACAAACTAAGGCACGGGTAAAGAGGACAATGCTTTCAACCAGAGGGGTACTTCAAGAAGCAGGATTACTTACAAATCAAGTTAAATCCAAAAATGGTCAAAAATTAAAAATTTGGAGTACTCACGAATTTTTAAATAATTTTCATTTGGAAGTCAAAGGTTAATTTGAAAAGAAATTCTAAAAGTAACATTTTTTCCATTATCTATCGATCTGAGATATCCCACTTGCTCAAGATACCCAGTTTTACATTGTACCTTGCACAAAAATGTCTAATATACAATCATCTTCCAAAACAGTTACAATCAATTTTAGCAAACATAGACCACATGAAACGTGCCCCCGAACCAATGAGCTCCAATTGCAAAATTAAATTTGTACATTCTTAATGTGCCAAAGCTCAAGCCACCAAAGCACACTCTCAATCTTTGTCAATGAGGACAATTTCTCAGTTCCTGGCTGGGTTGATTGCCTTTTGGGAGAGCATTTTCTTGCAAAATTCATCTCTTTTAAGTGTCTCTAAAAATGCAATTACCCAAATATGTCAGATAGATTGTGTAAAGAAAAAAGGGCATCTAAAAGGATAATACTGCAAACTTTCGCAACTCAAATGTGTCTCCTATGCTTTAAGTCCATTCATTTTGAAAGGCCACTACTCTCACTTAGTATGACCAGTTACAAGACAATGAATTTCCCTAGCACACAAATTTGTGATGCCACAAACTTTACATAGCTCCCCTAAGAAATAATGGGAAACAACCAAAGAGCTCACAGACCTTTCCTTGCTTGGCAACATGTAGACCATTTTAAAAAATTCCAAACTTTCTATTTACCGGGTTGGCTCAATAAGTTTTGAATGAGGTCTGTGCTGAAAATATTTTACAGATGCCTCATCCAGCCAAAGGGACACCGAATCACCACCATCGCCGGGGGCTTTTCTTTAGCCTGCCCTGTACTCTGATCTCTCTGTGAGATGGGGAGCGGTAAGTGAAAAGAGAATTTTCCTTTATGGCTCAATAAAGTATTACCATTATTATGATTATTAGTCCTATTTTATTCCTTACAATTCAATTACTATCTCACTTGGGAAAGGAAAGCCCTGGAGGAGAAAAAAAACATGAATAACCTTTATTCCAACTCTTGAGATTAAACGGTAAAAGCAGAATCATAAATGAGTCATTAACAGACCTAAGGAATTATTTCATCCTCCATTTTTACCAGTTTCAAGCTCTTTTCAACCCGCTTTTCTCCTCCTTTATTTTTATACCTTTTGTAGTTAGTCTTATCTGGAGCAAAGGATATTTGTGCCAAATTCCCTATCACAGATAATGTCTATCTTTCTATTGCATGCTCTTTTACAGTTACTGTAGGGAAATACCAAAGACCAATGGTCCAAACTTGTGTGCATTAAATTCTCTGGTTGAAGACGTGCTCACAAGTGAAATCTGCTGATGTGGTGTTTGGCAGAAATGAAAACCTGCATACGCATGGCTCTAGATTGCTCACAGGTCAGCACTATTGCCCCAGCCACCATGGACTAAAATGCTGTCATATTTGGTTGCAGTCGGTAAATTTCTTTACCCTACTAGGGCCTTTCCCAGGTAATCCAATATCATTCAAGAGTCAACTTCTAATTAAAAAAATAAAAAATAAAAAATCCAGTTTGATGGTAAAACTGAAAGCAGCTGATACATTTTTGGATTTTCCAGTCACTGTGCCTTTCAGAAAAACAGCTCTCTGCCCTGTCATGAAGATTATAACCAATTAATTCATAAACTTGAACTAATTTATATACCACATGCACTTAAGCTACCTTTGCACCTGACAGTTTATTCTAGGGGGAAAATAGCTTTACTTCACAATATTTTCATTTATTTTTGTGCATTTTATTTGGATGCATTTTAACATGTGTCTGTTTGCTCTGTAGACTATAAATTCCGAGGTATGTATCTTTATACATATGGCGGATCAAGTCAGAATTTGACTGAAAGCACTCTGTCTGGAAACATGAAAATCTTTTGGTAACTTAGTTAAAAATTATATTCTTCGAGTCTATGAAAAAAATCGCTCATTATCAGATTGATTGCACATTTTGATGACATTACATCTTTGTAATCTTGTGGTTTCTGGCTTTGGATTAAAGCATTGTTAAATGTTCACAAGTGGGAATACTCTGACCAAGTTCATGAAGAAAGCTAATGTGAATACATAAACTGAACTGGATGAGTTTCAAAACCACATTTCCTGCATCGAATTACATAGCATTGACAAAGGGATGTAGAGGGAAAACATGGATTATGTTCGTTGCAGTAAAGGGGACTTAAATTCTGGAACAAAGTAGCATTGGATGGTACTTTACCAGTCACTCTAGAGGAGCAGCAGAGATGCACAGGTTGTTTAAGGCACAGGCAACCTGTACAATCTTATCAAAGGTCGACAGGTTCGATGTGCGCTCAGACACCGTGGTGAAAGGGCTCTCAACAGGGCCAGTCAGCATGGCGTACCTTTGTTTCACCATACAGATCACCTTCTCCACATGCCTGGGCACACTCAGTATTTCAAGGGAGGCATCAGGCAGCAAGAAACTCTCTGAGCTTCCATAGCCTTCTCCTCTGTCATTGTAGCCACCAGCATTTTTGAAAGTGGCTCCACGGGCGGCCACAGCCTCACTGATGTCAAGGTCACGGTTAGCCAGCACGACATCACCTGGAAGAAGTTTGCACAGGAAGCCGCACCCCTCTGCTAGGTTCTTGTCACTGACGTTCCCCAAAACCCCCCTGGATACGAAGGTGACCACACCCTGCGGAGCCACGCCAATCAGGTACTTCAACACATTACTACTGCCTGCCATCCCCTGAAGGGACCTAGAGTTTGGCATCACCCTCTGCTGCTGGTTGCCATGGGAAATGGGTTCCTCAAAGGGCACTGTGAAACAGTCTATGATGACGGCACAGTCAGGGTGGGAGGAACGCAGGGCGGCTGGGAGATTTTTCCGGAGCTCAGCACGAGAAGGCCAGAAGACTGCTGTTGGCACTAGTGTGGACGACATGATGTGGACCATGCGATGCACTGTCCTGGTTACTGTACCAACCTTCACACCAAATCGATAGGCAAGGTCCTGGTTGCGGAGGTCCAAGCGGAGCCGCATCAGAGTCAGAAGAAGTTGCTGGAACTTGGAGAGCTTGACGTTTTTGATTCCGTCCATGTGAGGTGCCAGGAGCAACATGACTGTCTCTAATACAAAATAGTTGGGCAAGCCAGTGTAGAACTTCACCTTCTCTGCGTCATTCTTCAGAGCAGTCTCTGAGAGGGACATTTTCTCCACTGACTCCCTGAGGGCCTGGTTCTCTTTCTTCAGGGCCGTTAAAATGTCTTCAAAATTCATCGGCCCTTCAGTCTTCTGGGCCAGCCTCCCTCTTTTGCTGTCACTTGCAAATTCTGACTTATCTTCATCATGGTTGTCGTCATCATTATCATCACTGCTGATGAACGAAGAAGAGCTCTCCTCCTCTGCCTCATCCTCAGGCTGGATTTGTCCCTGTTCCCCCACCAGAGCCCTGCCCTGGCCCTGCAGGAAGAGCAAGGCATTGGCTGCCTCCACCTGGGCTTCCTGCTTGTCTAGCAGTTCAAAGGCACCGGGTTCCTTCATCTCTGGAGACAAGGGAGCTGCAGTGAACACAGAGGGCACATAATCTGGCGACCGTGGGTTCTTAACCTGTTTACCTGGATGTGGAAATAAAAGTTGGAAAGCAGAATGTAAAAAGGTAAAGTAAGTAAAAGAAGATGAACAAAAAACAAAAACAAAAACAAAACAAGACCTACCATGTTACAGCTGCAAAGCACAACTGTTGTGTTACTTTGTTCTGAACAGAACAATACAGGATCATTATTTTAAGTTGGTAATTGTTAGTAGACTTGGTAATAACTGCACATTTTCAACTGAGTAGCTAGTGATACATATTATTAATACAATATCCTAACTGGGCAATTAACAGTGAGACTAAAATATATTTTACATCAGTTCCACGGAGCTAAGTTTACTTCATCTGAATCATGTCTTTAGAAAACCCAGAAAAGCAAGGTGACACATCAGAAACACTTAAAAACCTTAAACGATTGATTTGTTTGTGCACAGCACAGGTGATGGCGTTACAGTGAGATCCTTCCTAAATCAAACCAGGTGAGCAATACCGAGTGACGAAATATGAGGGGAAGGTTAAGAGAGACTAGTGCGGGCAGGGTGCAGAGAAAACATTTTGATAATTTTCTGACCAATGAGGATTATAACATTAATAAAAAATGCAAAATCTTTAACGTTTTACAACAGTGTGTTAAGGATGCAGTTACAAACATTTTTGGAGGCGTCTCACACCCACATCTACGCAAATGGTACAGCTTAAATGTCAGTTTGTGAATCAGTGTGAGAAAAAGCCGAGCTGATGAGATGCTTTGCATCTAAAAGTGCCGATATCTGTTAATGATTTGTCATCTTAAAGGAGATCAAGGTTCTTCGTTTTCTTAATTTCCGAGCTCGAACTAAAGTTATCAAACGGGCTTATGTTTTTGTTCCCCTTCGTTTGTGAACATCATTGGATGATTGAGATGGAGTTTAATGGGGAAAATGGACTGCGGTAAAAGAGCATGTTCAAACATCGTTTCATCGACAAGTTTCAGTCTACCTGAGATGAAGTGAGTACTACACAGTCGACTGCCGTCGTTTGGCACCCATCCCTCTCGGTTTACAGCTGCAATCCAGCGTTGCTTTCTCTCGGGGTCCCGCGGGAAACGGTAAAACGATAACGTGGTTCCTGGTGTCCTTCTGTTCCTGCAGCCAGCCACCACACATGTGTGAACCATAATAAGGCCACAATAGGGCGTGTGGAGGTGTGCGCGATGGTATTTGACGGATATTTTGACTCCCAAAATGGTGGCCGGCTAGAAAACCAAAACCTACTTTTGTGTCGTCATCTTTGTCTGGACGCCTCCGGTGATGTGATTGGCCATCACTGAGCACATTGCTATGGCGTCATTCGTATGCGCCCTGAAGTCGTAAAGTTGGGTCGACAGTACAAACGTCGTGTGTGCAGTATAAAAAGTTTCCTAATAGTTTATTTTTCAGTTTCGCAAACGGTCGCAGTTGCTAAACATGGCGGTAGAATCGAGAGTCACACAAGAAGAAATAAAAAAAGAACCTGAGAAACAAGTGGACCGAGAAAAGGTTGGTGCTTTTGGCTAAGTGAACATTAGCTCTCGAATTGTTTTGCTTGCGCTTTGCAGCCGTTTAGCTAGAAATGAGGCTATGTTCATACGGTAAGAATTTATATCACCAAAGTCTTTTTTTCAGCCTTACGTTTTAGTAATCTGTGCAAGCGGTTACATCAAGTAATTATTTGCCGCAGCATATGTTCATAATGGGACTGAATCCAAAATTTCACGTTTGATATGCACTGCACCATTAAACTACATTTGATGGGCAGTTAGCTTATCTGTGTGTTAAATGTTTCAGAACACGATTCCCACTCACTAATGTTCTTCCCACGTTTTCGAATTTTTAATTTGATTCAAATCTTTACCTATTGTATTGGTCCTAAAAGACATGTCCGCTTCTGCTGAGGGTATTCACAACCAACAATGGGCGGCATCACAGGATGGATGAGTTTGCCAGGGGAAACGTTCCAGCAAGCGAGCTTCAGATATACACTTGGTAAGCCCAGTCAATATCAAGGCAATATATCATTTGATAATGAACACCCCCAATTATATATTGTCACTTCATGTACATTAACTTATTTATTCCATAATTTTTGTAATCAACTTGCGACTGTCCTATTCTTGTCTTTTTGCTGTACACACCATCCAAAAGATCTGACCATATTTACCAGGGCATGCAGTGCAATTCCTATAGATGGTGCATCAGCGTTACACGATACCAATTTTTGCCATTGTCCAGCTACTTTGGAATCCTGTTTCATGTCTGATTGGCCAGTCTGTGATGTACTGATTTTGCACACTAATTTGTTTGAAATGGACTCTTTGCTGTGATATCATTACTGTTGAGCACTCTTAAGATAGCTGTGGGTTGACACACAAATATATATACTAATTGCTGACTGTCTTTGTAAGTTTTTTTATTGTTGATAAAAACATTGCTAAATGAGGATGTAAACACATTTAACAATTAGACTGCCTGACCATGTTTTTTGTTTATATGGAGGGAAGCGCATTAATGCAACTTAAAGAATAGGACTAATTAATAGTTGCAAAGGAGGGAGTTCAAACCCACCTTTGCAACCAATTTATTGATGCTCACGTAAAAACTATAGTTGTAAGCCAATTAAATTTGCACATAAAATGAATTTGACATGGTGTTGCTCACATATTGCATACCACATATATTACATGAGATATAAGAAAAAAGTATTGCAAAAAATTACATTAAAAGAACAAAACAAAATATGGAAACTGACTGGCCCTGCATGATGGTGGGTTTTGTAACTGTCAGAACCATTAGCCATGTTACCAATCTCTGGTATTTTTCCCAACAGGATGGACGCTACTTTAAAAGAACTTACAAGTCTCGTAAAAGAAGTTCATCCTGAAGCTCGGAAAAAAGGCACGCTCTTCAGCTTTGCCATAGTCTACCCTGAACCTAAACGACAAGGCTACAGGTAATTAGGACCCCTCTCCCTCCACACTCACCATAGTAGGTGGCTGGCAAGTCTTTAGAAAATTCCCCCATTCAACAACTAGTTCCCAAAATAGGTAGGTAATCAAATGCTTGTTAGTTACTTACTCTAATCACTGAAGAAGTCTACTAGCATACAGCCGTAAGGCTTTATTTTTTAATTCTGCAGGCAGGTGCAGCTCATCAAAACAACAAAGCATGGGGGATCACATGATGCGCCAATCTGAGCAGACGTAGAAATTTCGCCTCCCCACTGGATTACTGCAAATTTCTTTTTTAAACATATTTCCTACCAGTGAAAAGCCGCCTAGGGTACACATTACACCTTTAATGTCACTAGACAACTTTCTCACACATCCCCAATCAAATAAGAAGAAAGACGGACGTAAAAAAGGAGGTAAAAGGCAATGCTGATGCTACCCATGCTAGCCAAGACAATGAGCTTGGGCCGGAGGATGAGGTGACGCAACGCATGCTGACAGCGAAGAGCTAAGTTCCTACCGACACAAATTAATTATGGAGAGTGTTACTGTAATATAGAGATGTTGGACAGTAAATTAGCTAACAATTAAACCAGTTCGCGAACTCTCTGAGAAATTAGACAATTTAAATGAGAGAATGGGGACAGTAGAGCAGCAGGTGTCAGACCTGGAGGATGTGTCGGCTACTACTGCATCCGGGGTGAGAGCTCTGGAGGTCCAGCTAAAGAAAGTTTTGGAAACCAAAGTCAACAGCAGTATGTGAGGATTGTGAGACTGAAAGATGTGGAGGGCAAAACACCGGTCGATTTCTTTGAAAAGTGGATACTAGATGTCCTGAATATGCAACAGGAGCGAATAAAAACAGAGTCCATCGCACGGAACCGCCGATGAGACTCGCCGGTAAGGAGGGCCCGAGAGCCGTCCTGGTGACAACTACACCGACAGAGAATCCTATATGCAGCGAGAAACAGGTACAATACATAGAGGGTGGAAACGTGTCCTCCTATCAGGATTTCCCCATGGAGGTTGTGAGGAAGAGGAAGGAGTCGGCAAATGCCCACAAATTACTGAGAGAAGCTGGGATAAGGTACTCCTTGTACCCTGCTGACATTGGAATCTTTCACCCCAATGGCACCAGTTCCTCCTTCTCAAACATGGAAGAAATCAATGACTACATCAGTAAACTGCCTCTGTCAAAATAAACCTCTGCTTTGAGGTTATGAAGACTGGGATTGCTTCAGGTATGACTGCTGAATCCAGAATGACATGAAAAAAGCGCCTTTGCATATTGGGGGTTTTCCCATTTCACTTGAATCTCATATAATTGTACACAGGTGTTCTTATGGTTGCAATCCAGTAAGGGGAATTTGTACTAATTTGTTTTTGATCCCCTACAGCTGTACTGTTTAAGTCAAGTCAGTTTTATTTGTGTAGCCCAATATCACAAAATACAAATACAAGGTGAAAGTACAACTAGACAAGGTTAGATTTAATTTTTCTTGTGGGTTTTTATTTAACGTTCTTTCTGTGTTTAAGTTCTTAATGATTCTGAGCTTTCTGTTCCATTTTTGCTTGGAAGACATCTCTATGTTCAACATAGTTCATTCTACACATGGACGTTACAGACTGGCTCAGCTTATGTCTAATGGCTAAAGTTATATGCAGCACACAATTCATAACACAACTTGTCAGTGCCTATTAAGATATGTACATGGAATAGGACATCAGAGCCTTCTTTTCCACTTCCTCCATATACAAGTTGGTCACTATAGATGAAACTGGGAAACCCATAGCACACCCATACTTCTTCCTACATAGTACTGCCCCCTGTATGTGAAGTACGTGGACTACAGCTTCAGGAGCAGACGCACTTGGTCAGGTTCAAGGATGGTCCTACTGCTCAGGGTGGGTTCATCCTGTAATTTCATATGGACTACCTCCTCTGCTTCAACAGGAAAGCACGTGAAGAGAGCTGTAACATAAGAGACCATTGTTTTATCCCCCTCCATAATGATGTCCCTCACCTTATCCAAAGAAATCCAGTGTTCTGAATGATGTTCATTACTGCCTACCAATGGTTTAAGAATAGATGCCAGAAACTTAGAGATGTTATCGGTCAGAGTTAATTATACTAACAATAGGCGGTAATGGCACATCCTGTTCATGTATCTTAGGTAAACCAGACTAGGTGTAGCTTCCAGAATATAATCTATGGTACAAAATTTTGTCTGAGGTCTAAGAGTACATCTGTCACCATTTTAGTGCTGTGATTGCAAACTATTCCCCAATCCTCTGAATAGTACACATGGCCAATTTGCAACTCTAGTTAATGGTCACGGCAGTTTGCATATGAAACAGATTGTTGGTTTGGTCATTATGCAACTGTGCTGTTTACAAGGGTGGGGGATACCTGCAGTCAGGTGAGACTGAAGAAATCAATTAGATGAGTGATGAAATATTTCTCCAGATGAATTGATTCAACATGCTGTGGTTTCCTTACCTGGATTATTGACCATGCATCATGATTACTTTTCTATTTCAGAGTGAAAGACATTGGCAGCACGGTATCAGGACGGAAGGGTATAGATGACTCAATGACCCTACAGTCTCAACGTTTTCAAATTGGGGACTATTTGGATATCGCCATCACTCACCCCAACAGAGCACTTCCAATGCAGGGTCATATGAGACCATATTGACCTCGGGCCCTTTTTTCATCTCCCTCTTCCTCCCCCACTTCAGTTCATGTGCAGTGGAGTCATGTTTTCCTACATCCTTATTGACTGACTTTTGTTTTATCAAATCTGTGCAAAGACATTCGTGTCAATCTTTTTACTGTCGACCTGTCAAGTTAAAAGCCATGAGTATGCCAGATTTTTTTTTTTGTTGCCATTTACAAGACTAAAGTGGGCGTTTGGGTGGCGCAGCGGTCTATTCCTTTACCTACCAACACGGGAATCGCCTGTTCGAATCCCCGTGTTGCCTCCGTCTTGGTCGGACATCCTTACAGACACAGTTGGCCGTGTCTGGGGGTGGGAAGTCCGGATGTGGGTTGTGTCCTGGCTGCTGCACTAGCAGCTCCTCTGGTCGGTCAGGGCACCTGTTTGGTGGGAGGGGGAACTGGGGGGAATAGCATGATCTTCCCACACGCTACGTCCCCCTGGTGAAACTCCTCACTGTCAGATGAAAAGAAGCAGCTGACGGCTCCACATGTATCGGAGATGTGGTGGTCTGTACCCCTCCCCGGATCGGTAGAGGGGGTGGAGCGGTAACCGGGATGGCTCGGAAGAGTGGGGTAATTGGCTGGATACAATTGGGGAGAAAAAAAAGGGGGGTCTTCTTCCACTGGCAATATGTATTTTGGAATGACGTTTCAACTACACTCCAAAGAACTCAAATGTAAGAGCAAAACCCAGGGCTAAACCGTGGCTTAGAAGAGGGGTTGTATAAGTGGTGAATTTGGTATGAACATTTAACATTGTTACTAGTGGTGGGAGCAAATCTTAAGTTAAAACACCTTCCATTAAAGAGGAAGCAACTTATTCAGGAAAGCTGGTTATGTGTAGTTGGGGGGGGGGGGGGGGGAACATAATGTTGTGTATGGTAATGTGATAAATGTGAACAAGTTGCAGGTGCAACAGCACCCTCCTCTATTTAAAAAGCCTTCCACCTAGATGTTCTTCATTTATCGCATTAGACTGAGTTGACACTATTTAAACGCAAATGTTGCATCAGTTGCTCGCTCCTGCATATTTCTCCTCTATAACATTAGGAGGATTTGCCCATTCCTCACCGATGAGATGGCACAGGTGCTCATCAAGGCTCTGGTCATCTCCCGGCTGGACTACGGCAACTCCCTCCTTGCTGGCGCCCCGGCATCAGTCATCAGACCTCTGGAGCTTGTTCAGAAAGCTGCAGCTCATTTGTTCAACCGCCCTAAGTTCTCCCACACAACTCCCCTTCTCATGTCCCTACACTGGCTCCCAGTAGCTGCTCGTATCCAGTTTAAGACTCTGGTGCTAGCATACAGGGCAGTGAAAGGAACAGCTCCTTCCTATCTCCAGGCCATGGTCAAGCCCTACACCCCCGCCCGAGCACTTTGCTCTGCTGCCTCGGGACGCCTGGTTGCCCCGTCGCTCAGAGGCCCCTGCTGCCGATTGACCTGATCACGGCTGTTTTCTGTCCTGGCCCCACAGTGGTGGAATGAACTCCCCACTGATGTCAGGACAGCAGAGTCGCTGCCCATCTTTCGGTGCAGGTTGAAAACTCACCTCTTCAAGAACTGCTACCCTGTTACTTGCACTTAGCACTTATTGTATTCACTCATTTATATATATATATATATATATATATGTATATATATATATATATATATATATATATGTATATATATATATAAAAAATCTCTTTCTTGCGCTTTTACTTTAGCACCAGTTTTGCTGTTAAGACGCTTGTTTAGAGAGAAGATGCACTTATGACCTCTGATGACTAATAGTTCCCCTGATTTCCTACGTTAAATGCACTTATTGTAAGATGCTTTTTTATAAAAGCGTCGGCTAAATGACTGTAATGTAATTTAATCGAGGACCAGGAATAGTAATAGAATTAAGGCCTTGATTTTTCTTGCCATGTCACTTTTATTGTTGAAATATTAAAATAAAGCAAGACTAAAATCTTGAAAGTTAATACTCTGCACTGTATGCACTCATACTTTTTAGATGTGGTTTACTGGGTTACTACGGGAAGTACAAATTGAATAATCTAGTTACAGCTGTCGAAGACAGAAGTCTTAAGGCCTCTATTTAAAACAAAGTAGAAAATTAACAAGTTTGCTTTAGGCAAAGTCTTGTAATTTTGGCAGTAGTGATAGCTGTCCACAGCCTTAGATTTTATAAAACATGTTACTAGATCCAGTTTCTCTCACTTCGATTGGGATTCCACAGTGTTGGCTGGGTGAAACTAAATATGGGTGCCCATGAGCCAAGTTAAAGTGACTCCGGTTTAACTCATTGTCCAGTTCTTCAATTATGTGGAGTTAGCTTGTACACAGAGGTGTTCCCTGCACCCTTGATATGCTCCAGTCTCTTTAGCTCAGTCAGACAAAGGAAGTAGATGGGAGCCTTTGTGCCCATGCCAGTGAGCTGCTTCAAGTCCGCCATCTTCCAGCCATCGGTTGCTTCCCCTGCAGAGGGCAGCAGAGAACAACAAAACTCATCTCAGACGACTGTCATAGCAAAAGAAAAATCAAAGCATCTTGAAATTTGAACAATCCTTAAACAGCAGTTTGCAGGTTGGGGACCCTAGTGAATCAATATGTAGTAAAATTATGTAACCGCTTTAATTTCATAAAAAAAATATTTTTTTATACACTACAGCAGCGGTCGGGAACCTATGGCTCGCGAGCCATATATGGCTCTTCCGGTGACGGCATATGGCTCCCAGACAATTTTGAGTTGAAAATTTAAAAAAAAAAAAATCAGTTTGGAACTGATTTTAAAATACTTGTGATATTTCTTAATAATACTGTGTCATTTTAAAGTAAACAGAAATTAGTTTTGAAGATAAATTTCACGGGTCACCCGTGGGTCGGGTCGGGAACCAATGGCTCGCAAGTATGTCCGGGTCATTGTAAAGTGAAGAAATCAATTTTATCAGATAGCCAACTAGTTTATCCGCGTCAACCCTTGTAACGGAAAAGATGGCGAAAAGAAAAAAAGACGATGATTACCGTGCATTCCAGGCTGCGTGGACAGAGGAATTTGCATTTGTGGAGAGAGCAGGATCTGCGGTATGTCTAATATGCAATGATAAAATTGCTTCGATGAAACGGTCAATTATAAAGCGGCACTTCGATACGCACCATGCTTCATTTGCATGGAAATCTCCAGCGGGGGACAGCAGGAAAAGGGCATGCGAGGAGCTACAGCGGAGAGTGCAGATGAGTCAGCAGCAACTACGTGTGTGGACCAAGCAAGGTGACGGGAATTCCGCTAGCTTTGCGGGGGCTTTGGCAATAGCAAGGAATGGAAAGCCATTCACAGATGGCGAGTGTGCCAAAACATTCATGCTTGATGTGGCCAATGAACTGTTTGATGACTTCCCAAATAAAGACGAGATAATCAAACGAATAAAAGACATGCCCCTGTCAGCAAGAACTGTGCACGATCGTAGCATCATGATGGTAAATCAAGTCGAGGAAACACAAATTAAGACATAAATGCCGGGACATACTTTTCTCTCGCGTTAGATGAGTCAACAGACGTTAGCCATCTATCTCAGTGCAGTATCATTGCCAGGTATGCTGCAGGTGACACACTGCGTGAGGAAAGCTTGGCTGTTTTGCCAATGAAAGGGACAACAAGAGGAGAGGATTTATTCACATCTTTCATGGAGTTTGCTAAAGAAAAAAAAACTACCGATGGATAAACTTATTTCTGTCTGTACTGACGGTGCACCCTGTATGTTGGGGAAGAACAAAGGATTTGTAGCGCTTCTCCGTGAACATGAAAAGAGAGCCATCCTAAGTTTTCATTGCATCCTGCACCAGGAGGCGCTTTGCGCTCAGACGTGTGGCCAGGAGCTTGGCGAGGTGATGTCGCTGGTCATTCGAGTGGTCAACTTTATTGTTGCCCGAGCTTTAAATAATCGCCAGTTTAAAGCTCTGTTAGAAGAAGTTGGAAATCATTATCCCGGTCTGCTTTTACACAGCAACGTGCGTTGGTTGTCAAGGGGGAAGGTGCTCAGCCGTTTTGCAGCCTGCCTGAGTGAAATCCGGACTTTTCTTGAAATGAAAGGCGTCAAGCATCCTGAGCTAGACAACACTGACTGGCTCCTGCAGTTTAACTATCTCGTGGACATAACTGGCCTTCTGAACCAGCTCAATGTGAAAATGCAAGGTATTGGAAATACAATCTCATCCCTTCAACAAGCAGTGTTTGCATTTGAAAGCAAGCTGGAAGTCTTTCTCAGGGACATTGAAACAGGTCGTCTTCTGCACTTTGAAAGACTGCAACAATTTAGAGATGCATGCTTAGCAAGTGACTCCACTCAACATCTGGATCTCCAGCAGCTAGCTGGCTTTACGTCCAATCTCCTGCAGTCATTCAAAGCACGTTTTGGAGAATTTCGTGCGCGCACTGGTCTTTTCAAGTTCATCACTCATCCACATGAGTGTGCAGTGGACAAAATCGACCTGACATGCATCCCCGGGGTCTCTATCGGAGACTTTGAGCTGGAAGTTGCTGACCTGAAGGCATCAGACATGTGGATGAGTAAGTTCAAGTCACTTAATGGAGAGTTGGAAAGTCTTGCACAACAGCGAGCAGAGCTGGCAAGGGAACACAAGTGGACAGAAATGAAAAATCTTCAACCTGAAGACCAGCTGATTCTTAAAACTTGGAACGAGCTTCCTGTGACATACCACACAATGCAGCGTGTGAGTATTGCCGTACTGACCATGTTTGGCTCTACATATGCATGTGAGCAGTCATTCTCGCATATGAGGAACATTAAGACCAACCTACGCTCATGTTTAACTGATGGAAGCCTCAACACCTGCATGAAGCTCAACCTCACCACGTATGAACCAGACTACAAGGCCATCAGCAAAACCATGCAGCACCAGAAGTCGCATTAAAAGTAAGACATATTTAATTTATTATACGTTAAAAATACTATATTGCTCTCAATGAAATATATTTAGAAATATTTGGCTTTTATGGCTCTCCCAGTCAAAAAGGTTCCTGACCCCTGCACTACAGTGACTTAAGGCATGGTTTCTATGAGAATTTTACTTCCACATCTAAAAAAAAACAAAACTAAGTGGCGTAACATAGGGGAGAGCAGTCAAGTTGAACAACAAGAAATTCCTAATGGTCTATATCCCATCTAATGAAAATTCATCTTCAATTTCAAGAAGTTTTAAAGATAAAACCCTCTTTGATGATAAATGGTATTGACATTAGCAATGCTAAATGCAACATTAAACATATATGTTATACATTCTATGAAAGAAGGAAACTTGTCCATAGAGGAAAAGCTTTTTGGGACAACATTTTTATAGGTACTGATTGGCGGAGGGCATGACTATTGCCATATAAATTCAGTATTAACAAGATTAAAGAAGTACACATCTTACACCATATATATCCAACAAATCTATATTGCTCCAAATTTTTAGATATTGAAAAACTGTTATTTTGGCAATGATGAACCAGAATCTTTAACGCAAATATTCTATCACTGCATACATTGTCACTTTTATGACCCGAATAAATTATATATCATATAAAATTAATCAAAATATTAAGATGTAAAAATGTCATCAAAATGTTTCCATCCATCCATCATCCAAACCGCTTATCCTGCTGTCAGGGTTGCGGGGATGCTGGAGCCTATCCCAGCAGTCACTGGGCGGCAGGCAGGGAGACACCCTGGACAGGCCGCCAGACCACCACAGGGCTGTCATCATGAAATTTTGAATATGATAAATGTGACAATTCATTGTAAACTTTTTGATTCTAGAAAGTAAATTTCACATACATAATGAAAAATAAGTTACCCCCATTTTTTTATATTTCCCCTTTTTTCTCCCCAATTGTATTCGGCCAATTACCCCACTCTTCCAACCCGTTCCGGTCGCTGCTCCACCCCCTCTGCCAACCAGGGGAGGGCTGCAGACTACCACATGCCTCCTCCGATAAATGTGGAGTCGCCAGCCGCTTCTTTTCACCTGACAATGAGGTGTTTCGCCAGGGGGACGTAGCATGTGGGAGGATCACACTATTCCCCAGTATCCCCTCCCTCCCGAACAGACGCCCCGATCGACCAGAGGAAGCGCTAGTGCAGCGACCAGGACACATGCCCACATCTGGCTTCCCACCCGCAGACATGACCAATTGTGTCTGTAGGGATGCCAGACCAAGCTGGAGGTAAGTTACTGCAAATTTTACTGGATTTTTAGACGAATTTTGAGAATATATTTAGACTCTCTTTAGGGAGTTGTTCCTTATCTGATGTGAGGGTCTAAGGACAGGATCTTGTGTTACTGTTAAACCCACTGGTGCAAATTTGTAATCTGTGATATTGGGCTATACAAATAAAATCGACTTGACTCTCAAACTTATAAACAATTATGAAAACGTTTATTGTTAAGCGACTTTGAGTGTTAGAAAAGCACTATATAAGTTTGATGTATTATTATTATTATTAAAACTGTCAAACTGTATGGTGACCTCTTTAAAGAACTTTGTACCTGGCCAATCAGCTTGCTTTCTGAGCAGTCCTGGTCACTGCTCCACCCGCGCTGGCGATCCGGGGAGGGCTGCAGACTACCACATGCCTCCTCCGATACATGTGGAGTTGCCAGCCACTTCTTTTCACCTGACAGTGAGGGGTTTCGCCAGGGGGACGTAGCAAATGGGAGGATCAACTATTCCCCTCAGTCTCTCCCCCCCGAGCAGGCGCCCCGACCGACCAGAGGAGGCGCTAGTGCGGCGACCAGGACACATACCCACATCTGGCTTCCCACCCGCAGCGCAGACACGGTCAACTGTGTCTATAGGGACACCCGAACAAGCCGGAAACAATACGGGGATTAGAACCCGCGATCGCTGCGTTGGTAGGCAACGGAACAGACCGCTATGCTACCCGGACGCCCAGTGGTTTTTTTTGTCCTTTCTTATAATTTTATGTTAATGAAGTTTATCCCAATTCTATTTATTTTTAATTCATTACTCTTGCCTATTATTTTTTAGTTATTTAAGTTCATATTGTTTCTTTGTATTAGATTGAGCACATGTCTTCACAGTGTATTTGATCGTTTTCTTAATAAAGATGGGGGGGGGGCAAGAAATTTATGGATCTTAACACTAGCTTGACACTGAAGAGGTTGTAAATGTTTATTCAGATGCATATGATGGACCTCTACTACTACTACTACTTCTGGCTGCTCCCGTTAGGGGTCGCCACAGCGGATCATCCGTTTCCATCTCTTCCTGTCCTGTGCATCTTCCTCTGTTACACCAGCCACCTGCATGTCCTCTCTCACCATATCCATAAAAGCATATGACGGACCACAGCCTTATAATTATGAGCCTGCTACGCATCAACATTATTTTTATTTCATTACATAGATAAGTCCCAACCAGTCGACTCTACATCAGCATTGGCCTTGGAGGTTCAGGGCTGATTTAGACCAGTAGATGGCGTATTGAGTCATTTTCAACCCTAAAAATGCTGATTTTTATAAATTTGGTAAGAAACGTCAATATTAACACCAGTATTTGATGTGTTTCATCACTGCAGTCATATTCAGTTTACAGTTCAAAAAACACGTTTAAGTGTTTAGTACCTCTAAATCCTTCATTAACTTTTCAAAAGGTCATGTCAGATCATTTTCATGGTAATTTTCATCAAGAAATTAACCTGCAATATGCACTTTAATAAGAAAAAAGCATCTCTCAGTTTTTGTTTTAAAAATTCTAAAGAAGTAGTCATGGTACTCCTGCTCTGACCTTTGACGTCCTTAATGTTAATTCTTATGTTGGCGTAATCTTGGCATTCCATTGTAAATCAGGCTGTGTGAGAGTATTATCTTACCTACCAAAGCCTGAAATCAAACTAACCATTTGGCCCGCTGTAGCATGTAGTATTTAAAGAGAAAAAAAATAACTCGTGACTTAACACCACAGTAGTCTTTATTTGTAAATTCATTGTTCAAGTTGAAATGGCTTCACCACTTATGATGTTAAGTGACTACTCAGAGCATTTCAAGCCCCTAAGTAATATTTTTGACAAGACTGCTGGGATAGGCTCCAGCATCCCTGCAACCCTGACAGCAGGATATGCGGTTTGGATAATGGATGGATGGATAGTCAAGAGCATATTACTGTTGAGATCGCCGTTACGCAAACTGGAGTTTTACTCGGTTAGTACTTTTTCTGTTTTGTTTATTTGTTCAGTTTCCAGCTCTGACTGATCACTTTCAGCAGGGAATAACTTTTAAACCTCCAACTATCCACTGGTCAAACTTTTTTTTTTGTTGCAGTTTTTCCATTGAACCGGAAAGTTTTACCGAGCTTTTATTTAGAGGAGCTGCAGCTCTGTATGGGCTTTGCCGGAGCCAACGACAGGGTAAGTGAGCCGGAGCGCTTGTTAAACTGCGACAGCAGAGATTTCAAGCTGTGCCCCTGTCAATCCACGTCGTTTCCAGATTCAACTTTCTGGGATGGCACTTTTTAACTGTATAAATAATCAGAGTTTGAAAACTGTCCAGTACAGCTGCTGTTCATGGAACCCATGTAAAAAGAAACCACTTTTTAAACATAGTCGCGCAAAAACAGTTGGTTTCTAAATGTAGTCGCGGTCCAGCCTTAAACTAGGTTTTAACCTAGTCGTTTACCTGCTATGCCAACTGCATCTGTGTTACGTGTGGTTGCGTACCAGCCATGTTTTCTGAGTTTTTGGAGATTTCAAGTAGGCTGCGTTGGAAAATGAGCAAGTTGAGTGGCAAATACTTTTTTTCCCCGTTTTTTTTTGGGGGGGGGGTTCTCCCTCTTTCTCCCCAGTTGTATCCGACCAATTACCCCACTCTTCCCAGTCGTCCCGGTTGCTGCTCCACCCCCTCTGCCGATCCGGAGAGGGCTGCAGACTACCACATGCTTCCGCTGATACATGTGGAGTCGCCAGCCGCTTCTTTTCACCTGACAGTGAGGAGTTTTGCCAGGGGGACGTAGCACATGGGAGGATCACTCTATTCCCCCCAGTCCCCCACCCCCAAACAGGTGCCCCGACCGACCAGAGGAGGCGCTAGTGCAGTGAACAGGACACACCCACATCCGGCTTCCCACCTGCAGACACGGCCAATTGTGTCTGTAGGGACACCCGACCAAGCTGGAGGTAATGCAGGGACATGAACCGGCAAGCCCTGTGTTGATAGGCAACAGCACACCACCCGACTGCCACGCCACCCGAATGCTCTGAGTGGCAAATGCTTTATTTAACGGGTACTGAATTAACTTGATCGTTTTAGCTACAGGATACACATTGAATTTTTTTTAATGTGCAATGAAAAATCCCCACAAGATTGCATTGCTGCGTCACACTGCCTCTGGTACAATGAGATTTATTTTAATAATTTTTCGACAGATTTTACTTTTTTTTCTTTTTTGCACAGTTCTATGAAGTTTTTGTCTGTTGGAGGGCCACATAGATGTGCGGAAAAAAAAATAGACCAGAGGCATAAATACAGAGATCAGCAGTGCGGGTGCACGTGGCTTCCTTGGTCAGTATAGCAGCTTCAGTTGATTATAATGGACACGCTCTGCTGCAGCAGACGTGTCATGCCGCGTCTGTGCCTGGAGTATTTAGGCCTTTGAAGTGTTTGTTATTGTTTTTTTTTAAAAAGAATTCATCCACACCGTGCCACTTCCACCTGTGTGCCACAAAAAAAAAAAAAAAAAATCCCCTGAAGAATTTCCTGCTGCCGAAATTCGATCGCTGAGATGGCTGCAGAGTCAAACTCTGTTTTCGAAATGAGTAGACTCCCATTATTTTCAGTCTATTAAAGAAAAGTACAAGAAGAGATTTTATCAGATTTGGATTCTTTGCCTGCCCATCCCTGTGTCCAAAGCCATTTGTATATTTAAAAAGGTCTAGGCTATTTAATTGTTCTATATCATCATACTATTGTTAATATAAGCTGTTTCAGGTCTACCACATCATTATGCTATACAATATTGCCCACCACTGGATTTGTAATTAACTGCAATGAACTTGAGATTCTATACTTTGATTACCTGCTATGAAACATTACCTTCTTCCATTTTATAATGCCAATTTATACTTCTGTGGTTATTTTGGTGAAAGTAGTTTAAGTAGTAGAGCGTAATATTGTAATTCATTACATTTTGAAAGTAACTTTCCCCAACACTGTTGACGAGATGGACCAATGAGTCAAAACTGGAGCTTCAGGCGTGCTTTGACTGCACTGATTGCAATGTTTTTAAGGCTGCATCTACAGACCTGGATGAACTTAGTGACACTCTGATATCATACATCAGCTTTTGTGAGGACAACTGTGTGCCCACCAAAACTTTCCACAACTTCAATAACAATAAGTCCTGGTTCATAGCAAAACTCAGCCAAATTCTTCAGGCAATGGAAGAAGCCTACAGGAGTGGAAATAGGATCCTATATAATCAAGCCAGAAACACACGGACAAAGGAGATAAAAGTAGCCAAAAGTGGCTACACTGAAAAGCTGAAAAAAAAAATGTCTTCAGCTTATGATCCTGTGTCTGTATAGAGAGGCCTGCAGGAAAACAACTACAGGAGACCCCCCCCCCCCACACACACACACAGACACTACAGAGAACCATCAACTGGCTGATGACCTGAACGTGTTTTACTGCAGGTTTGATAAGCCCACTCTCATACCCCTCAACCTCTCCAGCCACATTACACAATCAATTGCACCCCCTGCCAGCCCCTCACCCCTTGTCACTGACCCCACATCTGCACTCAGGATCTGTGTAGAGGATGTGTGTAAGCTCTTCCAGAGAGAGAAGATCAGGAGGCACCAGGACCGGACAGCGTGTCTCCCTCCTGCCTAAAAGTCTGTGCTGACCAGCTGGCCTCCATCTTCACATTGATCTTCAACAACTCACTGGAGCTGTGTGAAGTCCCCTCCTGCTTCTAAAACTCCACTATCACCCGGGTCCCCAAGAAAGGATTAACTGACTACAGGCCCATCGCCCTGATGTCTGTGGTCATGAAATCCTCTGAGAGACTGGTGTTGGCCCACCTGAAGGAAATCACAGGCCCCCTATTGGACCCCCTGCAGTTTGCCTACCAGGCAAACAGGTCAGTGGATGATAGTTACAATGGGATTGCATTACATCTTGCAACACCTCGACTCCCCAGGGACATACGCAAGGATCCTGTTTGTGGACTTCAGCTCAGCGTTCAACACCATCATCCAAGACATCCTCCACTCTAAACTCACCCAGCTCACTGTACCAGCCCCCCCCCCCGGACAGTCAGCACTGGCACCCCCCAGGGATGTGTGCTCTCCCCCCTCTACACAAATGACTGCATCTCAGGACACCTGTCGGTTAAACTCCTGAAGTTTGCAGACGACAACGATCATCGGCCTCATCAGGGACGGTGACAAGTCTGCATACAGACGGGTGGTTGATCAGCTGGCACTCTGGTACGGTCAAAACAACCTGGAGCTGAACACAATTAAAACTGTGGAGATGACAGTGGACTTCAGGAGGAGCCCCCCCCAATACTGCCCCTCTCACTATACTCAACAGCACTGTGTCTGCTGTGGAAACCATCAGGTTTCTGGGATCCACTATCTCCCACGACTTTAGATGGGTGTCCAACACAAACAAAATCATTAGAAAGGCCCAGCAAAGGACATACTTTCTCCAACAGCTCCGGAAGTTGAACCTGCCTCATATACTGCTGATTCAGTTCTACTCTGCAATAATCCAGTCTTTTCTCTGCACATCCATCACTGTCTGAATTGGATCGGCCACCAAATAAGACAGGAACAGACTAAAACAGACAGTGAGGAATGCAGAGAAAATCACTGATGCCAACCTGTCCTCCATTCAGTACTCATACATCTCCAGTCAGGAAACAGGCAGGCAATATCACTGCAGACCCATCATACCCTGGTCACAACCTGTTCCAACTCCTCCCCTCTGGTAGGCACTATAGAGCACTGTACACCAAAACAACCAGACACAAGAACAGTTTCTTTCCGCAGGTTGTCACTCTGATGAACATTTAACATTGTCATAATAAATCTAAGCATACTGTATATACTGTATATTGCATGTATACATGCTATCAAGTCCACCTACCTCATGTATCCAAGTAACCTGCTAAAATATTTATTTCAGCATCTTTGCACTCTGTACCATTGCACTATTGCCTTCCTGTGTATCCTGTCATTTCTTGTATATATTCCTGAACATTGTTGTGCTGTTCTATGAAAGTACATTGACAGCCACTAAACTGGAGTCAAATTACATTTATGTGCAACCATACATGGCCAAATAAAGTGGAATCTGATTCCTTTGCAGACTCAAGTTTCATAACTTATAGGAAAATGAAACCCATTCAAAACCATATGTATAATTCAAAAAGTGCACAAAAGGTCAATGTGTCACACAAGACTTTTTCTTAATTCATTTCTTGAAGGTTACAAAGTAGAGACAAGGTTTGCATCTGATAGCAACAAAATTGCAAGGGTCAGAAGCTCTAGCTAGGTCAAAAGTAAATGCTGGATTCAAAATGGCTGCCACAAGTTATTGAATGTTTTGCCCCAGTGCTGTTTGTTGACCCACACAAATGTGAGCCCCATTCTCTAAAGAGATCACACATGTCATGGTCCATATTCTGATGATGATTCTGATGATAGCATGTTTGAATAAACCTACATTACCACCTAATACTTTTCAAGTGATTAATTGGATCAGATACCATTAGGGATGCCCCCCGAAACCCGGTTCTAAACGGGAACCGGTTCTAAATTAGTAAAAACCGGAGCATTTTTAAGATCCGACATTTTCGGTTCTGCTATCGGTAGTCGGTAGGTACTCGAGAAATCATGGAGTGAGATTTATATTGTGGCAATTGTGTTTTTCGAGGAATTTAAACGTCGCGAACATAATCTTGTTTGCCGTTTTCTCCATCTCTCTGTCTCTCTCTCTCTTACTGCGCGAGGGGCGGGGCTGTGCTGTGCTCCACACACTCGCTCACACACGCACAGACAGCTCTGCTCAAGTGCTCATCATGGCGGAGAGAACTAAACGTTCAAAAGTTTGGGTATATTTTTCAAAAGTCGATGACAACAACGCTCGTTGCCACAAGTGCAACAAATCATTTGCCAGTAAGGGTGGCAATACAAGCAATCTGGCGAAACATCTTTTGTCGAAACATGGTATTAATCTGCAGAAATGCGGAGTTTTCGACTGCTTTGCTCGTAGTGTTCCATCCACGTCCACTGCACGTAAGCCGTATGAGCCATAGATACGGAGTTAACTAGGCTAATAACGAATTATTACGAATAGGCCAATAAATAAAATATAATTGCTTAGCTAATTGTTTAGCTACAAATATATAAGCCATAGATACGGAGTTAGCTAGGCTAATAGCCGGGGACACTATAAGTCAGGAGAGATCACGACTCCTGCCGGAGAAGGCAGATATGTTGATTTTTCTGCAGAAGAATTGTTAGGATAATGTTCTAGGTTCTTGTTTGTTTGAACTTCCGTTAGCCTTTTGCTGTAAAAATTTATTTTTAATATATATATTTTTTTCTTTATCTTTATCTACTTTTATTTTTTATCGTATTTGTTGTTGTTGAATGTTGATTATAAAGTCTATAATTCAGACGCATTTAAAACATTGCTGCTGCTGCTGAATAAATAATATTTGTTTATATTTATATAAAATTATATAATAGAATAATAAAGCAATGTCGATTCCGTTCTTAATTAAGTGTCTTTTTTCTTGCATAATAATAAAAAAGAACCGATAAGAGTATCGATAAAGTACCGAATCGATAAGCAGTACCGATAAGAGTAGTAGTATCGATAAAATCCTAACGATACCCATCCCTAGATACCATTGCCCCCATATTCCAGATACCACTGATTGGAGCAGACTTCAATGGGCATCTTGGTGAAGGGAACAGAGGTGATGAGGAGGTGATGGGTAGGTATGGTGTCAAGGACAGGAATGTGGAAGGACAAATGTTAGTGGATTTTGCTAAAAGGATGGAAATGGCTCTGGTGAATACATATTTCAAGAAGAGGGGGAGGATCACAGACTGACATATAAGAGTGGAGGAAAGTGCACACAGGTGGACTATATCTTATGTAGGAGGCACAACCTGAAAGGGATTGGAGACTGCAAAGTGGTGACAGGGGAGAACATAGCTAAGCAGCATCGGATGTTGGTCTGTAAGATGACTTTGGAGACCAAGAAGAGGAAGAGAGTGAAGGCAGAGCCAAGGAAGTTGAAGAAGGAAGACTTTTGTGTGGAGTTCAGGGAGGAGTTAAGACAGACACTGGGTGGTAGTGAAGAGTTGCCGGATGGCTGGGCAAGCACTGCAGAAATAGTGAGGGAAACAGCTAGAAAGGCACTTGGTGTGTCATCTGGATAGAGGAAAGAAGACTTGGTGGTGGAATAAGGAAATACAGCAAAGTATACAGAGGAAGAGGTTGGAAGAAGAAGTGGGATAGTCAGAGAGCAGAAGAAAGTAAACGCAGTGTAAAGCAAACAGAGAGGTGGCAAAGGCAAAAGAAAAGGCATATGGTGAGTTCTATGAGAGGTTAGACACTACAGAGTAGAAAGGGACTTGTACCGATTGGCTAGACAGAGGGACTGAGCTGGGAAGGATGTGCAGCAGGTTAGGGCAATCAAGGATAGAGATGCAATGTGCTGACAAGTGAGGAGAGTGTGCTGAAAAGGTGGAAGGAGTACTTTGAGGGGCTGATGAATGAAGAAAATGAGAGCGAGAGAAGGTTGGACGATGTGAGGATAGGGAATGTGGAAATGCGGTGGATTAGCAAAGAGGAAGTGAGGGCAGCTAAGAAGAGGATAAAGGGTGGAAAGGCGGTTGGGTCCAGATGACATACCTGTGGAGGCATGGAGGTGTTTAGCAGAGATGGCAGTGAAGTATCTAACTAGGTCGTTAACACAATCTTGGAAAGTAAGAGGATGCCTAAGGAGTGGAGAAGAAGCATACTTGTACTGGTTTTCAAGAATAAGGGCGATGTGCAGAACAAACTGTAGCAACTACAGAGGTATAAAGTTGATTAGCCACAGCATGAAGATATGGGAAAGAGTAATAGAAGCTAGGTTAAGAGAGGGGATCGTTAGCAAGCAGCAGTATGGTTTCATGCAACGAAAGAGCACTACAGATGCGATGTTTGCGTTGAGAGTATTGATGGAGAAGTATAGAGAAGGTCATAAGAGTTACATTGTGTCTTTGTGGATTTAGAGAAAGCAGATGACAAGGTGCCGAGAGAGGTGGTGTGGTATTGTATAAGGAAGTCAGGAGTTACGGAGAAGTATGTAGGAGTGGTGCAGGATATGTATGAGGGAAGTGTGACAGTGGTGAGGTGTGCGGTTGGAATGACAGATGGGTTCAAGGTGGAGATGGGATTACATCAAGGATCAGCTCTGAGCCCTTTCTTGTTTGCAATGGTGATGGACAGGTTGACGAACGAGATCAGGCAGGAGTCTCTGTGGACTATGATGTTCGCGGATGACATTGTGATCGGTAGCGAGAGTAGGGTGCAGTTTGAGGAGAGCCTGGAGAAGTGGTATGCACTAGAGAGAAGAGGAATGAAAGTCAGCAGGAGTAAGACAGAATACCTATGCGTGAATGACAGGGAGGACAGCGGAATGGTGAGGATGCATGGATTAGAGGTGACGAAGGCGTACGAGTTTAAATACTTGGGGTGAACTGTTCAAAGTAACAGGGAGCGCGGAAGAGAGGCGAAGAGTGCAGGCAGGGTGGAGTGGGTGGAGAAGAGTATTGCGAGTGATTTGCGACAGAAGGGTACCAACAAAAATTAAAGGGAAAGGTTTACAAAATGGTTTTGAGACCAGCTATGTTTATTTGGTTGGTGACAGTGGCACTGATGAAAAGACAGGAGGCACAGCTGGAAGTGAAAGAGTTGAAGATGCTAAGACTTTCATTAGGAGTGATGAAGGAGGACAGGATTAGGAATGAGTATATTAGAAGGACAGCTCAGGTTGGACGGTTTGGAGACAAAGCAAGAGAGGTAAGATTGAGATGGTTTGGACATGTGCAGAGGAGAGATGCTGGGGATATATGGAGAAGGATGCTGAATATGGAGCTGCCAGGGAAGAGGAAAAGAGGAAGGCCAAAGAGGAGGTTTATGGATGTGGTGAGGGAGGATATGCAGGTTGCAGAGGACAGGAAGAGATGGAAACGAATGATCCGCTGTGGCGATCTCTAATGGGAGCAGCCGAAAGTAGTAGTAGAATTGAGTCAGATACCATGTACTTGACTGTCATGGCCTTGTGGTTCTGCTGAACAGAGGGGTTTTACAGTTTCAGTCAAGCAGCGGGAAGATACTGGACAAGATCTCGGCTCTAGTGGTCGAATAACAGCCATTACAAATGTGTAGACATCCACAGGACAGCAAATAAACCAACCAAACCCACCATGCCTCTCAGAAGTGACTAGATGCTGCAAAAGCACAGGAAGAAAACAGTCCACGAAAATAATTGTTTGTACACATCAAGACATTAAACCAACTGGCCTGAAATTACTTTATTATTTATTATGCAGACATCAAAACAGTTTCTTTCTGTGGGCTGTCATTCAAATTAATGCCTAACACTGTCAAATAAATCCAACCATTTTTTATATACTGTACTGTACATTGTACTTATACTGGTATGCTCTGTCATGTCCATCTATCTCAGGCATGTATGTAAGTAACCTGCCTTCATCTATTTCAGCATCTCTGATATATTCTCTGCACCACTGCACTTTATCACCTCTTATTTAGCCTGTATAAGTCAATCCTTGTGTATATATCTGGAGATTGTTGTGTTGTTATTCTATGTTAAATACACTGAGAGAGGGAGATTGTTGTGTTGTAGTGTTGTTATTCTATGTTAAGTACACTGAGAGAGCCATGAAACTGGAGTCAAATTCCATGTAGTGCAAACCTACATGGCCAATAAAATGTGATTCTGAAAGCACAGAGGTGAATAGAGTCAAATCTCTGAGATGTATCTGCCCATTGGAGTTTTTTCCTCCCAACTGCACAGTTTTTACTTAATTTAAGATAAATGGGTAGAATATGGCACTAACAATGGTGGAGGTGTTCCGCTTTGGAACCCCGATTTTAAAAAAACATATGCCCTCTATAGAATCCAAAGGCGTTTTGGAGAAAAGTGTCCACCAAATGGTTAGTTATGTTAAGAGGCAAAAGTGTTGACCTGACCGTAGCATTTCTCTGCTGCCGCAATGTTGATCTTCTGGATGGCCTGGTTGAGGCTGGACAAAGACATCTGCTTGAGGTAACCGGGCAGACTCTGAAATTCACTCTCTGACACGATGGGCAGGCTCAGCACTCTTGATGAGAAATAAAGAAGAGGAAGCAGTAGGGAATCAAATCTGCGAAGTCAGACAACAATCACAGCAGAGCCTGATGGGAAAGAAACATGAATCTTTAATAGAAATGTGGATGGGTTGGAGACGGTGGCACTGATGAAAAGACAGGAGGTAGAGCTGGAGGTGGCAGAGTTGAAGATGCTAAGATTTTTGTTGGGAGTGACAAGGAAGGACAGGATTAGGAACAAGTATAGTAGAGGGGAAGCTCAAGTTGGACGGTTTGAAGACAAACCAAGAGAGGCAAGATTGAGATGGTGTGGACGTGTGCAGAGGAGAGATACTGGGTATTACTGCTGCACGATTAATCTAATCGCAATTGCGATGTCAGCCTGTGCAATTATATAACAGCAATAGGCTGCGATTCAATTAAATAATAAAATGTGTGTGTGTGAACGTCTGTTTGTGTGCAGTCTGCATATCTACGCCCATAATTAAGAGATGAACAATCAGTCTGTTTACGCAGTGAAGCGTGTGCAGTCTACAGTCACAGTATAGTCACAGTCTAGTCTACAAACTATCCGGTGTGCTGTGTGCAGACCAGAAAGGGAAAAAATGGATACCGATGACAACGAGCAGATTAACGGTGATGAACTGGTGGCAAAAAAAAGTAACCTCTTATATGGCAATATTTTGGATTTAAGCGATATTGAGCAGAAAGCGGTACTGTTTAAAACATGCAAAATGAAAGTTGCTACATGTCACGGCACCGCAACAAACTTGTATTATTTGGATATGTATAAATTTGTTTATCATATCGCAATTGCAAGATTGTCCACAATAATCGCAATATGACTTTTCACCAAATCATGCAACACTACTGGGTATATTGAGAGAAGGATGTTGAATATGGAGCTGCTAGGCAAGAAGACAGGAAGGCCAAAGAGTATGTTAATGGATGTGGTGAGGGAGGACATGCAGGTGGCTGGATTGACAGAGGAAGATGCAGAGGACAGGAAGAGATGGAAAAAGACGATCCGCTGTGGTGACCCCTAACTGGAAAAGCTGAAGGTAATAGTAGTTGTGTAGGAGAAGAAATGAAGAAATGTCTAATCCTGGGAAAAAAAGATAAATCCACATAGATGGTTCTTATCTTGAGAGCCTGAGCCTTCAACTGGAGGCATCTTTTAGAGAAAGTTAGGCTCTGGCAGTGAAATATTTTTCAACAGCTTGTCAACCAGGACAGCACTGAACGATTTTAAAGGACTAAGGGATACATATCTGGTTTCTTAATATCCATTTCCTATCTCCAAAGGAATAAATTTACATATTATTGAAAAAAACATTGCACTTGCTACTGAGACTAAAAAAATTCAAGTGTTACTGCATACAGCAATGCGTGAATTTGCAAAATGCAACATCAGGGCATCTGAAAATATCACTGAGTTAAATTTAACACATTCTAAAATCATGTTAATGATATTATCTGAAAGGTTTTCCAAACTAAAGTATTAAAAAATTTAACAGAACAAGTTTAGTATTCCTGTGCCGATTTCTCATCTTGAAAAACAGCGCTGCAACACTAGTGCAACACTTTTACGCTTCTAAAATCTGATTTTACATTTGAAATGTAAGTAATAGCGCTCGTAAGGCCTAACAATGTATTAAAAACATTTTTACACTTTCAGAAACTACTGAGACTGTAAACATCAGTGAAGCTGCTGCTTACTGAATCAATGTTAATGGAAAAAGTTAAACCTAAGTGTGCTAACTACCACTTAAAACAAGGTGAGCCAGATTATTTTTTTTTGTCAGGTTACCTGTTTTCCTTCCCTGATGGCCAAGTATGTGGCTGCACTATGGCAGCTGGTTTCTTCAACTGTGTCTGGGCCAGAAGCTACAAAAATTAAGTAGATTCTTCAGTTACACTCAGCATGTTAGCATGGTTAAGTAATTTTGTGTTAATCACAAATAATACAGAAATTGAGAAACTGACTTTGATAAAAGTTTAAAGTCAAGTCAAATCAATTTTATTTGTATAGCCCAAAGTGTGACTTCCTGATTTGCATGCCCAAGATGAAGTTTTCTCCAAAACTCATGTCAAAACACAAAAACGACAGAATTAAAAAATAGGTAAAAAAGTATGCTCCTGTGGTCCTTAGTGGCACAACCCTTTATTAAGAAAATTTATAATAGTGTTTCCATTATTTATGTGTTCACCAAGCCTGTATAATTTTGCTCATGTCTTACGATGTTGCTTATGTGACAGGTTCATTATGTGAGTGTGTATCTGTGTTGATTGTTTATATGAATATGATAATGAACTAAAAAAAAACTCAGTGGCAAGATGTGCCATTTGTAACCAAGTTCAAGACTTACTTTACAGATATCCTGCGTGACAGAGCTGAGATCTGGCATTTCTGGAGTGCTGGGTTCAGTCACCAGACTGACCTCCTGTGTAGGTCCATCCCGGTCCAGGCTGTGGTAAGTGGGCTCCCCTGCCCTAATTTTGCACTCCTTAGTTCTTCCTTTAGTGCTCTAGAGGCAAAAGTACAGACAGACAGACAGGAAGTGAAACACTGAGTTAACAGAATATTCCCACAAAACAAAAATAATCTTTTTTGTCCAGAAATTGTAGTCGGCCACCTCTGAAATACTATGTGCGCCCCCTGTTGGCCAAAGACCAAACTGACAGTTTTTTTCTCCTGCCTCTCCTCCGTGTTAAACTGGATAAGGAAAGAAATTAATAGACTGCCTACCCACTTCCTTTGAAAGGAAAAAAAATAAAATTAATCGGTCAAATTGAAAATTATTGTTTGCAGAGAAGAGGCTGACCATTTTAAGTTAAATTTAAATTAGACGATTTTAAGTTAAATAAATTTTTCCTAATTCCAGAAGTTGATTTTTCTTTTTTCTTTACTCGTGCCACACTCAAACATCAAAGCTAACAAGGGCCCCATATTCTGACGCAAGTCTTCTTTACCAGCCAGGCAGGCAACCATAATTTGGTGGGTCTATTTAAAAAAAAAAAAAAATCAGTCTGTCTGATTTAATGGTGGTTGGTAGACAGGATTGGAAGAGCAGATGTGGCTAGCGCATGTAAAAAAACATAATGGAAAAAAAAAACAAAAAACAATCACTTTGCAGTCCTGGTCTTACATTTTTCAAATTGCTTCCTAAATTCGACTCCAGGCTTGGCATTTCTGGTGTCAGTCCATCGTCACCATCTCCAATGGATACCTCAGGCACATTGTACTCCCAGGTGCATTTGGTGGCAGTTCTATTAGTGGGCGTCGAAATTTCTGGGACAGGATTTTCATCATCTGCAGGTTCAGCTTCCACCGCGCCCTAAAAAAACAAAACAAAAAAAAACAGGCAAAACAACTGCATCTTTGGTTATGGTTAGACTATGGCAACTTTTACTTAGAGAATACCAGGATACAATAAGTGACTGGATCTGGACCCAAAAAAAAAAATCTGACATTTTTTTCCGACATCTGGAAAATCTCATTCAGGCAACTTAATAGAACTGTTAATTATCCCTTGAAGTGGGAAAGATATAAAGTATATATACAGGGGCCTGACTGATAGGTCTGTCAACTTGTGAAGTTTATTTTTGTATAGGTCAAAATCACAAAGGTAGTCCCGAAAAGCTTTACAGTCAGTAAAATATACAATATACAACATACAAGCTAATGAGTTTCAGCAAATATAATGGAATAACTAAAAGATGTTGCAATGCTCCTATTAGCACAATCATTTTACCATAAATACATCAACCTGTTTTCTTTTTCTACCTTTCTCTTCATCTAATGAAGTTTGAATTACAAATAATTATTTTTTTCAATACTGCTAGTAGATCTTCAGAACCAGATATGGTGTTAGTCAAGCTTGTGTTCATACATCTTGCCCAATATAAAAAGTTGGAGGGAGAGCGAGGAAACTCCCAAGAATTGCCTTAAACTTGTACGTGAATATGAGCAAATGGTGCATAAGATGGCAAACTACAGGGACAACCTGAGATCTGGCCTCAGGTGCAGACAGAGTGGGATTGCACCTAAGAGACTGCAAATAAAAATCTTTGGTCAAGGGCTACCAAGCTAGCAAGAGCCTCTTGAAGGCACAGAGCCAGCTGTTCAACGAACGGCTGAGACACACAAATTTTACCATTGACGCTTTGAAAGCCAAAGAGGAACAGATACAACAGAGACTTACGTTGCGTCTAGATGAGACCACTTTCCAACGTGTGATTGAGTTCACAGAGAAAGCTCATCTAGCACAACACGAAAAGTCGAAAACCAGGCAGCAAAAGAAGTTCAACCAACCTGCTTGCTGCAAGCCAGACATAAGATGACAATGGACGATGTCCTCAATGGCAGACAAAGACGGACGACAGACATAGGCCGCTGATAGGGACAAATGGGGGCAGAATCTGTCCAAAAGAATACTCATCCCGGCAGAGAAAGGCATCCTTGCTAAGGGGCTGAATTTTGCTGTTACACTGAGGTAAATCCCACTAGTGGAACTGGTCACAGCCATGGAATTCGTGAGCCGTAACAACAACATCATGGACCCGGAAGTGGAGCAACTGCGGACAAAAGTTTCAGTCTGCCTCAGCAATGCGAAGGTGCTGCCGGTCCAACATCAGCAGACGTGAGGAATACTCACAACTCTTAGTAAGGACAATAACATCATCCTTCCGCAGGACAAAGGCAATTGCACTGTAAAGGCAATTGCACTGTTTTATTAAACCAGACAGACTATCATGAGAAAGTTATGATGTTACTTAGTGATATAAATACTTATGAGCCCCAGAATCGAGATCCAAGCAGTGGTTACAAGAAAAGGGTAATAGAATGTCTGAAGCTGTAAGAACAGGACAATGCTATCGACAGAATTTTGTACCAAATATTATACCAAGGGGAAGCTACACCTAGTCTGTGCAGTTTACCTAAGAAACATATACAGGATGTGCGATTACGGGCTATTATTAACAGGTATGATTAACTCAGTGACAGGTTAGCCTTCTTAGCTGTAAAATAGCAATTGGTGATGGGGGATATTTGATTGTTTATGTTTACCGTAAACCAACACATACTGATCAGTACTTCAGGTTTGACTGGAGCACAAACTAGGGGTCAACAGGAGGCTGCACCACCGAACTGACAATGTCCCCACCAACACAGCAGCTCAGGAAGGGGAGAAATCCCACATTAAACAGGCCCTAGTTAAGTGTAGTTATCCTAACTGGGTGTTTTTCAAAGCCAGGCCACCAAAACAGTGCACGAGCCGACTGAAGAGAGGACAACAGCTGTCTAAGCGTAAACCAGTGGTGATTCCGTATGTGGCGGGAATGTCACAACAGTTGAAACATGTATTTTCCAAACATTGCGTCTCAGTTGCTTTCAAACCCCAAAACATGTTGCACCAGAAACTGGTCCACCCCAAGGATCAGGTCCCCCAGCACAAACAGAGCAATATAGTCTACACTGTTAAGTGCCAGGAAGGTTGCCGTGACTTGTACATCGTGGAAACCAAACAGACGCTGGGGAAGATGATGGTACAACACAGAAGAGCTAATGCGTCAGGCCAGGACTCCGCAGTCTACATCCATCTACAGGCCAGTGGCCACTCTTTCAGGGATGAGGATGTGCACATCCTTAATAGGGATGAATGCAGGTTTGAACCAGGAGTCAAAGAGGCAATCTATGTGAAAAGGGAACAACCATCCCTGAATGAAGGGGGGGGGGGGCACCTAAGTGTACATCTGTCGCCATCTTACAGTGCTGTGATTGCAAGTTTTCCTCAATCTTCTATGAAGAGTACACATGGCCATTCTAACTCTAGTTAATGGTCACAGCAATTTCATTATGAAACCAATTGTTGGTTCGGTCATTATGCAACTGTGGTGTTTATAAAGGTGGGGATACTGCAGTCAGTTGAGACTGAAGTCACTTAGATGAGTGATGAAATGTTTCTCGGAATAAACATTGTGTCCAAAAGAACTGTTTCAACTTTCTGGGATTTCCTTACCTGGATTATTCAGCATGCATCAAGACTCGTAGAATGTTGTTTTGGTGCCAAGAACTGAAAAGAAGAGAATTACTACATGCATACACGTTTGTACCTTCCTTGCGCTGACGAGTCTGTTGACGTAGGGGGTTTGAAACACAGGAACCTCAGGTGTGGTCTGCAGGTTAATAGGGCAATCAGGGGACCCTAGGTTGCCCCCTTCCACTGGAGGTGGTTTAGAGGTGCAGTCATGCGATTTAGAGATTTTAATCCCGGGGGTGCAAAAAATAGGGGTCTCAGGTGACTCCATGCTGTCTGCTGAGGGAATATGGAAGCAACAGATAAGTTAAGTTGATACTCCATGTCGAAATAATAATAATTTTGGAGGACAGTTAGTGCAGTACAAAGTTGAGTCTCATACCCTTTGTAGACAAGTTGTCTATTACAGAGTTTACTGGCCTTGTGGGCAGGCTGTCTGGAGTTCTGTGAAGTAAAAAGTAGACTGTTATAGTACTGAAGATACAGTCAGCACTGAATGTAAGCACTGCAATTAATACAGCACTGGTAAAGGCATTTCTTAAACAAACACGAAAGGCCTTCCTCATTTTTCCCCACCCTCTCTCATACACAACCATAGAACCAAACAGCTAGGCTTGGGTAATATAAGAATGGTATCATTCAGCAAGATATTATGAAGTCACGATCATAGTTGTCACTCTGCTCAGATAAATAAAATGAAAAATAGGTCAGCACAACACTTACTTCTGCCAAACGTTGTCAAAAGGTTAAAGAAAAGCAAATTATATCCATTTTGCACCCGTTGTTTCTGTAATGGAGGCAAGATGGTAACATTAAAAATCTCCATATATGTTTTTTTCAGGGCTAATACCGATTATTGGTACATTATGGATGGTCGATATTTGGGGCCGGTATTCAGTTGCAGTAAATGTAAAAAATGTTGTGCCGAAATTTACAGCAACACAAACCCCAACACAAGGCTGCCTTTAAATGAACATGTTTAATTGAATTTTGAGTAAAACAGAAAATCCATCCATTATCCAAACCGCTTATCCTGCTCTCAGGGTCGCGGGGATGCAGAAGCCTATCCCAGCAGTCATAGGGCGGCAGGCGTTGAAACACCCTGGACAGGCCGCCAGGCCATCACAGGGCCTAGTTAACTAGAAAATATTTAAAAGAAAATAAAAATAAGCTGCACGATGTTCAAGGCCCTAGATCAGCGGTCGGGAACCTATGGCTCGCGAGCCATATATGGCTCTTCCGGTGACGGCATATGGCTCCCAGACAATTTTGAGTTGAAAAAAAAAAATCAGTTTGGAACGGATTTTAAAATACTTGTGATATTTCTTAATAATACTGTGTCATTTTAAAGTAAACAGAAATTAGTTTTGAAGATAAATTTCACGGGTCACGGGTCACCCGTGGGTCGCGAGCATGTCCGGGTCATTGTAAAGGTGAAGAAATCAATTTTATCAGATAGCCAACTAGTTTATCCGCTTCAACCCTTGTAACAGAAAAGATGGCGAAAAGAAAAAAAGACGATGATTACCGTGCATTCCAGGCTGCGTGGACAGAGGAATTTGCATTTGTGGAGAGAGCAGGATCTGCGGTATGTCTAATATGCAATGATAAAATTGCATCGATGAAACAGTCAAATATAAAGCGGCACTTCGATACGCACCATGCTTCATTTGCATCGAAATATCCAGCGGGGGACAGCAGGAAAAGGGCATGCGAGGAGCTACAGCGGAGAGTGCAGACGAGTCAGCAGCAACTACGTGTGTGGACCAAGCAAGGTGACGGGAATTCCGCTAGCTTTGTGGGTGCTTTGGCAATAGTAAGGAATGGAAAGTCATTCACAGATGGCGAGTATGCCAAAACATTCATGCTTGATGTTGCCAATGAACTGTTTGATGACCTCCCAAATAAAGACAAGATAATCAAACGAATAAAAGACATGCCCCTGTCAGCAAGAACTGTGCACGATCGTAGCATCATGATGGCAAATCAAGTCGAGGAAACACAAATTAAGGACATAAACGCCGGGACATACTTTTCTCTCGCATTAGATGAGTCAACAGACGTTAGCCATCTATCTCAGTGCAGTATAATTGCCAGGTATGCTGCAGGTGACACACTGCGTGAGGAAAGCTTGGCTGTTTTGCCAATGAAAGGGACAACAAGAGGAGAGGATTTATTCACGTCTTTCATGGAGTTTGCTAAAGAAAAAAAAACTACCGATGGATAAACTTATTTCTGTCTGTACTGATGATGCACCCTGTATGTTGGGGAAGAACAAAGGATTTGTAGCGCTTCTCCGTGAACATGAAAAGAGAGCCATCCTAAGTTTTCATTGCATCCTGCACCAGGAGGCGCTTTGCGCTCAGACGTGTGGCCAGGAGCTTGGTGAGGTGATGTCGCTGGTCATTCGAGTGGTCAACTTTATTGTTGCCCGAGCTTTAAATGATCGCCAGTTTAAAGCTCTGTTAGAAGAAGTTGGGAATCATTATCCCGGTCTGCTTTTACACAGCAACGTGCGTTGGTTGTCAAGGGGGAAGGTGCTCAGCCGTTTTGCAGCCTGCCTGAGTGAAATCCGGACTTTTCTTGAAATGAAAGGCGTCAAGCATCCTGAGCTAGACAACACTGACTGGCTCCTGCAGTTTCACTATCTCGTGGACATAACTGGCCATCTGAACCAGCTCAATGTGAAAATGCAAGGTATTGGAAATACAATCTCATCCCTTCAACAAGCAGTGTTTGCATTTGAAAGCAAGCTGGAAGTCTTTCTCAGGGACATTGAAACAGGTCGTCTTCTGCACTTTGAAAGACTGCAACAATTTAGAGATGCATGCTTAGCAAGTGACTCCACTCACATCTGGATCTCCAGCAGCTAGCTGGCTTTACGTCCAATCTCCTGCAGTCATTCAAAGCACATTTTGGAGAATTTCGTGCGCGCACTGGTCTTTTCAAGTTCATCATTCATCCACATGAGTGTGCAGTGGACAAAATCGACCTGACATGCATCCCCGGGGTCTCTATCGGAGACTTTGAGCTGGAAGTTGCTGACCTGAAGCCATCAGGCATGTAGATGAGTAAGTTCAAGTCACTTAATGGAGAGTTGGAAAGTCTTGCGCAACAGCGAGCAGAGCTGGCGAGGGAACACAAGTGGACAGAAATGAAAAATCTTCAACCTGAAGACCAGCTGACTCTTAAAACTTGGAACGAGCTTCCTGTGACAAACCACACAATGCAGCGTGTGAGTATTGCCGTATTGACCATGTTTGGCTCTACATATGCATGTGAGCAGTCATTCTCGCATATGAGGAACATTAAGACCAACCTATGCTCACGTTTAACTGATGGAAGCCTCAACGCCTGCATGAAGCTCAACCTCACCACATATGAACCAGACTACAAGGCCATCAGCAAAACCATGCAGCACCAGAAGTCGCATTAAAAGTAAGACATATTTAATTTATTATACGTTAAAAATACTATATGGCTCTCAATGAAATATATTTAGAAATATTTGGCTTTTATGGCTCTCCCAGTCAAAAAGGTTTGTAGCGCCGCATTATGTAATAACGCCGCATTATGTACTAATGTAATACATTTTCACATCATTATGTAATAACGCCACATTTCGTAATAACTTGCCGCATTTTGTAATAAAATTCTTGAACGCAATATGTAATAAAGTTTGCCGCATTTTGTAATAAGTTGTTACATATTGCACCGGTTATTACAAAATGCGGATGTTACACTTTTTTATGAAGAAAATGTAATAATTTGGTGCATTATGTAATAAACCACCAAAATTTGTCTTGATTTGAAAAAAACATAACGTCAGAACAACATTGATTTTAAGCATTCTAGCACGACTCAACTAAGAATTAATTTTTCTAGTAAGATGTTTCATTAGTCAAAACTTATTCAAATATAACTGTTTATTATAATCATAGAGAATGTGTTTGAATGTTCAGAGACAAAAACTGCACTAAATGTGTGTTACAGACACAAACATTATCAGTGCACTGAAATGTCAGGAGACATACACACATCTGCATTATGTTATGCATATATACGTGATAGAAAGCAGACAAAAGACAGAAACAAATATGGAATAGAAAAAACTTTATTCCAGTTCCATTTGTGTTAATGCAACATAGATGTCCTTTTTTATAGTGGTTAACAATAGTATAAACTGACTAAAAACAGCCTAAACAATCTTTCAAATCAAAATGAGATATTTCTAATCATGTTATTAAAATAAAAAATAAGGCTAGCCACACTTGCCGATTAACAAAAAGATTTGCAATATTTCCAATATACAAGAAATTTACTTACGACTTGAAAAAAACCATCTTCTCTAGTAGCAACAGTAGAAATACCTTGTCCTCCAACATAAACTTCTCTTAAAACAACCATCACTTAGTAAGATTAAAGATAAACAGTCAGAAAATTATTGAACTAGGTACAACAGACACATACTTTTCAAGGTTAAATGTGATCTGTCACATTTGGAAGTTCCTCCTATCATTCTTTCCTTTATTCATTCACTATTTAAATCATATATCTCCTTTCTTCCTTCCTTCCCATACTATGTTTTCCAAAAAATGTCCTTGATTTTGAAATGTCCACAGCTTGTGTGCCTCAACAAGACCCAGGCCCTCATCCACTTGCTATTTTTTCCAAATAGCTCCTTTAATCTCGCTGAGAGACCACTCCCACGTCCAGCTGATTTATATAGCTTCATAATACTAATGACACTGTCACTGTCATGTTCCAACTGAAGGCTTTCAGCTAAAGATTCCCTGATGTAGATTTGAGGAAGAAATCGTGATGCAAGGTCTTGAAAAAGTTTAGAAACCCTGTTGAATACACCGAGCATTGACATGTCAGCATGTAGTGTCAACTGAATAACATATGCCAGCAAATCTGTCAGCAGGTTGGGCATGTCACAATTTCCATCATCATATAGAAAGGCATCATCATGGGGTATATCCAAGGGATCATGATGGTGTTCATCCAGAGCACAGTCATCTGGTTCATCCGTGAAATGGTGATGGTTTTCAACAAACGTAGCATCATGGCATTCATTCAGGGCATCATCATGGAAAACATCTGGTTCATCATCTTCTTGGTTTGATCCATTCTCATATCTTTGACATGTCCTTTCCCTCTCAGCTTCCACAATATTCTCAATGAATGAAGACACTGACCCCTCCAGACTGAGATAATGTGCTCCATGCTCCTCTGCAATATGTCCAAGGACCAGCAATGGCAAGCTTTCTGAGTATGTGTTAGACTGAGATATAATAGAAGAGGCATCAGTTCCCAGTGTGGAGATAATGAGAAATTGGACATTGAAAATCTCAGCTGCCCTTTGTAGTGTGATGTGATCTCCGTAGGTCCCAAATTATGACATGCTATCCAAGTATACATCCAAGTCATTTCCATCAACATAGTGAGACAAAGGTGTTCCATTTACGGTAAATGGATTAGACCTGAGATCTTGAACTATTTCATCCCTTAGGGTTGCTGCTGATCTGAATATTCCTAATGAAGCAAGCTGATCAGCTATGGCACTAAACTGGCAATTTCCATCGGGTGCTGGGTCAAACCGTACACTCACATCTAAGGAGTTATAGTCCCTCAGTCTGTCTTCATGTGTGTATGTCATCAAAAGTTGATGCAAAGTTAGAACTGACTTCGAAGATTTAGAGCGCTTTTTTTCTCGTTGCCGTGTTGTACTGGTCACATCAGAAACAAAGAACCATTTTTCTTGCACTTAAGCATCACCAGGAATCTTGAACTGAACTTTGTATTTTGAAAGCTTTATGTTACGTTTCATGATCCTACCAGGCAACACGCGATACCGTTTTGAAACTCGATGGGCACCATCTTTCACTCTCACCAAAACAGCTTCACTGACATGATAAACAGATGGAGGGTTTTGTTTAGATGCATGCCGGATCATTGTTTACTGCAATGCTCAGTGGCTTTCTTTGCCATTTGTCTTTGTCTTCTTCGTTTTTCCTCAAATCTGAGCCGCTGTTTCAGGGAGGGTAAATTACTTTGTGGATCATTCGTGGATTGTTCACCAATGACACTGGATGGAGAACCTGCCAGGGTTACTTTTTCTCCCATAGTATACTTGAAATGGAGACATCCAACTTAAAACTTCATTTGGGTCTTCATTTAGCACTCGGGAACATGACGGCAAATGTTTAACCCAGTTAACCCCTTTCCTCTGACAATTCACAAGGTCATACATGATCTTTTTCCTCAGCACTCTGTGGGTCTTCTCTACCTTTCCTTGGCTTTGGGGATGGTACGGTGAACTCTCAATTATTCTCACTTGCATTGATTCCATCAGCCTTCGCACAGCTCCTTTAAACTCTCTGCCTTGATCATGCTGCATGGGCCATGTTCAGTGTAGATATCATAAAGATGTCTTGCAATCTCTGAGCTGTCTTTACTTTTTAATGGTTTAAGCCATGTGTATCGACTAAAGACATCAATCACAGTGAGGATGTATCGATATGTGAAATGGCCATGCTTGACCTTCCACTTTCCCATATCAAGGAGGTCAATCTGATGCCGATCCTGTACTTCTTTGGCCCTGATGGGCCTCGGAATGGGTTTATTTCCAAATCTAGCCTTGTGGAGTTGGAGTTTTTGAACCTTTCTTTCACTAATGCCAGAGTGTTGCTCATTTAGTTGCTTATTCAGCTTCCTCGCACCTGATCCCTTTGTGTCATCCAGACCTTTTTTTACAATGCCACCAACTGCAGACTTCATAGCTACTGGCTTCCTGGCACATAGCAAGGTCTCTCCATCCTCGCTCAGAGAGTAGAGATTCCTATTTCTCCACAGCCTCACCAGAGCACTTTGTTGCACTCTTGTACGTGCATTGACAGGAACATTGAACTCTCCCTCTAGTTTCTTCACAATGACTTCATAGACATCTTTAGTCATTGATTGTTGTTGTCCATATCCCATGCAGACAACCCAAAGGGTACAGGCCACAATTATGCTGAACTGTAGAGCTGTCAAAAAATATTTTGTTTAATTGAATATATCACGTTGTTGTATTATGTTATAGCGGTAACTTACAGTAGTTTGCTGTTATTGGTCCCCGAAATTAATCTGTCATTTCAGAAACTTTCTAAAACCAATGTAACATCTGCTAGTTTAGCTTATCATTGCTAATCAGATCATGGTTACTAACTTAAAAGTTTGGGCTTTAATCCGTTAGCATTTCATATTAGTTGCAAATCAATCAACATACATTTCTGAGAGATTCTCTGAATCTGAAATCTGATATTCGTTCATACCTTTCATCATGTTGCCTTTCAAATATTTTCCATCTTAAGTGGTCAGAGGGCATGGCAAAACTGAAGCCAAAGTGTTTGGATCTCCCCCTGGTGGCCGGCTTTAGTACACGCACACATGCTATCACCACTATGTTGTGAACCAAACCAAAAAATAATGTATAATGCTAGTCCAGTTAGAGAATTTTAATTTTTCCTAATTGTTATACATATTATGAATGCAGATGAAGGACAATAATTTTGATGGTTTATTAAATTAATTAAACTGCATTATTTTTGCTGTTTCATATTTGTTTTTATCTTTTGTCTGCTGTCTAATCACATATTTGTTTAACATAATGCAGATATGTGTATGTCTCCTGACATTTCAGTGCACTGATAATGTTTGTGTCTGTAACACGCATTTAGTGCAGTTTTTGTCTCTGAACATTCAAACACATTCTCTATGATTATAATAAACCGTTATATTTGAATAAGTTTTGACTAATGAAACATCTTACTAGAAAAATTAATTCTTAGTTGAGTCGTGCTAGAATGCTTAAAAACAATGTTGTTCTGACGTTATGTTTTTTCAAATCAAGACAAATTTTGGTGGTTTATTACATAATGCACCAAATTATTACATTTTCTTCATAAAAAAGTGTACCATCCACAATTTGTAATAACCGGTGCAATATGTGACAACTTATTACAAAATGCGGCAAACTTTATTACATATTGCGTTCAAGAATTTTATTACAAAATGCGGCAAGTTATTACGAAATGTGGCGTTATTACATAATGATGTGAAAATGTATTACATTATTACATAATGCGGCGTTATTACATAATGCGGCGCTACAAGGTTGCTGACCCCTGCCCTAGATAATCTGAGTGGAATTATTTTTTAAATAAAAATAAATAACTTCCAAAACATAAAAATGGAATGAATTAAACTGCATGGACAGCAGGCAGTAAACACTGATCAAACTGAATAATTATAATAATAAAATAACAATACATAAATTGTTTAAAGTGCTCCCAGCAGGCTTTGACTGAACTGAATGGAAAAAATAAAATTGCATTGCACATTAGTGTCATTATTAGGGGTCCAAGCAGCGAAGCTTGTGGAACCCTATTGTATGTGTTAGGATTATTATTATTTTTCTCCGCTAAAAGTGTGTGAGGCTCAGCAACCGTAAGTCCTAGACCAACCAACTTTGGTACGTGGATTCCTATGGCCCCCCACTACTCAGGCACCACAAATCACCTATGTCAGCCAGATGGTGGCGCTATAACAAAGGGTCATGCGTAATTCCCACACCATAAGTCAGATCAACACAAAACTGCACAGACCTATGCATCTGAATGTGCTGTACAACTTTGTTATCGGGACCACATATGTCAGCCATATAGTTTGTCCGCCATTTTAACTTGTATTAGTTTGGGCGCGGTTTCTCCGCTAAAAGTGTCTGAGGCTCAGCAACCATAAGTCCTAGACCAACCAAATTTGGTAGGTGGATTCATACGGTCCCCCACTACTCTGGCACTACAAATCACCCATGTCAGCCAGATGGTGGCGCTATAACAAAGGGTCATGCTTAAAAGGCCATAACTCCCACAGCATAAGTCGGATCAACACAAAACTTAATCGACCCATGCATCTCAATGTGCTCAACAACTTTACTATTGGGACCACCTATGTCAGTCATATAGTTTGCCCGCTATTTTGACTTATTTGGTGTGGAAGCGCTGCAGCTCTACACACCACATGCCAGGACACCTGGGTATAACGACATACTTTTTCTTTATACGGCAGTCGGCTAGGCGCAAGAAATCAGACACCGTCTGGTCCAGTTTTGGAAACTCTGGCACATGTTTCTGAAGCAATGGAAGTGTTACGACATTTTAAAAAATTACGGTAATCGTCTAGGACACAGGCGACCCAAGTAATCCGACATCTCAAAAACCGCTTGATCAAAAAAATCTGAAATTTGGTATACTTATACTTGGACCCATTTGGCTACATTGCCTAAAGTGCTGATTGGCTGGATTACCAAAATGGCTGCCAAACAGCCAATCAAAATTCAGCAGCTAATATCTGCTAGTGTGAATGGCCAATCTTCATGAAACTTGATAGGCGTATTCTTTGTGGCACATAGAAGCCATTCACCAAATATGAAACAGATCGGACACATGGCGGCTGCAATACTGCTTGGACCCCATTAATCGCCGCTTGCGGCTATATTTTCCCCCTCTTATCTTTCAAGTAATATTTCGGTTTTTTTTTTAAAGTGGAGTTGTATGAGCTACTTATCGATAGTCCGTGTATTACCAGCAGTAAATGGGAGCCTGTGCGCTCCCAGTTTGGAGATTCAGCAGGAGTAGCTGGAACGGAAGTTAAGGAATGTATTGCTGCAGACAGGGACACAGACAAAACGCATTTTAGCCTCTTAAGAAAAGACTCACCTAAAAAATAAAATCCGTTTAAGTGTTCAGTGTTATGTTTTGAATATTTTCACTGCTTTACCTTGCCGTCAGATGGATTTTGTTATTGAGTGAACGAGTGTTGAGCAAAACCAGTTTCAGATGGCGTTGCTTTGATAGGTTGTGAGGACTGACGAAGGGGACAAGGATTGGACTGATTCACATGTCGTTTGTTGTAGGGATGGTGAGGGTAGTAATATCCGTGTGCAATACGGTCAGGAATGGGAAGAGGTCGGACAGCAATGCAAATCATACCACAAGAGGGAGCTGGTGTGAGCGAAGGATGCAACAGTCGTTGTGGGCAAAGGGGAAGAAGCGGGTTCAGGAAGGCACGTGGGTGTGATGTAGATAGTCAATCACGTGTGGAGGACAGCAATAAGCAGCAAGCCTGCAGCTACCTAGCATATTCAGATGAAGACTGTTCCATACAGAGAGGAGCGTTCCCAGAACAAGTCAAAGCTGTGAATAAAACCTATGTTGTGTAATCATTAGGGGTGGGACGATATGCTCGGCTCACGATTACGACAATGTCACGATACTTTGCCCACAATTACGATTAAATCACGATACAGCGATTCTCAATGCATTGCGATTTAATTAATCTATGATACATCACGATATCTGTGTAACTAAAGAAATAATACCACTAAAAAGGCAAAAAACAGGAATTATGTCTTTATTCACTCAGTGTCAGTTTCACAGAATGACGAATAAAATAAAACAAAATGCTAAACTGCCAGAAAGCAGAACAGTTCTGTGAAAATTAGGTACTTTACAGAATACAAAAAAACAAAAACAAAAAAACAAATGAATGCAAAAATATACGCTGTAGTGCACAACAAGCATAACCAGCATTACTTTATGCTGCATTACTTTATGTAAAGCTGGACACATTTCAGTTACTAAACTTGCATGTTCTTCTGCAGAAGCAGCAACTGATTGACATGCTGAGGAGTGAGGCCACTCCTCTGAGTCGTAATTATGTCACCAGCAGTTGAAACGTGCGCCTCTGATTATCTTTTCTCTCCTGCCATCAGCCATTTGAGCTGGCTTCTTCACGCACGGGTCGCAAGCATGCTTCTTCCATTCACCTACTTCCGTTCACGTATTTTACCCTCGTTCATTTGATTAGTGCCACCACGAGGAGTCTTGAAATAAGTGACTTTGGTAAGATAAACTGTAACAGGCGGGGAATCCATTTAAATGCTTGCATGTTTTAACAAAAACATCGATCTCTGACGCCAAGTGAATCGATTACGCGTTATGCAAGGAAGTATCGTGATGCATTGCCGCATCGATATTTTGTCCCACCCCGAATAATCACAGACTGGAACCAGGTATAAAGGCTGAGAGTTCTGCTAAAATGTCCCACACTGGGTCCCAGTGTGAGAATTGGGACAGATATAAAAGGTGTTTTTCCACAACTACTGAGGAAATTAGAAAGACGGATAAAAAAAATTTTTTTTTTTAAAATCGCCTTTTCTCAGCTCAGACTGCTGACGGACAGTGTCATTGGAGCCGACATGGACAATTACTTTCTTAATTGTCAGAAATTAATCCAGGAATCCCGGGAGGTTCTCTAGGATATCAGTAGTAGTATCTACGGGAAAGCAGTACATGACCGCATTTATGAAATGAATATTTCAGACTATGGAGTCTCCAAGAATCAAAGTGGGGGTGAGGAGTACTTAATGACAGCACTGTCAGGGATAGTCTTGGGAGGGGGATGAATGTTGTTGGTCTGAGAAAGTGGCACTGGGACGGGGAGTGACAAACCTGCCCGAACGTCAGGGAGGACAGTACAGAGGGACTCGTGCAGGGGGATCCATGGTGGAAGCAGGAGGTGGGACGGTCACTGCAGCAGCCAGGGCAGCCATTGCAGCAGGAGTAGAACCAGCTGGAGAAGGGACCGATTCCACATGGGAAGGAGCAACATCGGCCACGGGAACAGCATCGGTCACGAGGGCATCAGCAAGATGAACCATGGCATCAGCCAATAGCATGGTAAAATGATGTCAGAGGTTTATGGACGGAGGCGAGGCAACTCACGGTCTTTCCATCTTGCCACGTCTGACTACCATCTTTGACCAGGTAGCCTGTGAGCTGGGAGTGGAGCAGGAGAAGGTCTGGCAATAAGATGATGGGTCCCAGAGGATGAAATCGGAGATGGCCGAGTTCAAAACAGAGATTGTTTTGGACTGTGTTGCTGCAGTGTCAATAAAATCAGATAAAAGAGAATCCTTTTTTTCGCTGTTCATCTCAAAGCTGTCGGATATCATCCTGGAGCTTAACAATGTCATTAATTGCTTTAAGGCAGTCCTCGCAGGGCATAGTAATATTAAAACGGTTGATTTGATTTTTGGGCGGCACAGTAGTGCAGTCGCCTCACACAGGAAGGTCCTGGATTCGAGCCTCGGGGTAGTCCAACCTTAGGGGTCATCCCGGGTTGTCCTCTGTGTGCAGTTTGCATGTTCGCCCCGTGTCTGCGTGGGTTTCCTCCAGGTGCTCCAGTTTCCTCCCACAGTCCAAAGCCATGTAGGTCAGGTGAATCGGCTGTATTAAATTGTCCCTAGGTGTGTGTGTGGGCCCTGTGATGGACTGGCAGCCTGTCCAGCGTGTCTCCCCACCTGCCGCCCAATGACTGCTGGGATAGGCTAGAGCATCCCCACGACCCTGAGCAGGATAAGCGGTTTGGATAATGGATGGATGGATGATTGATTTTCAAAAAAATAAAATGGAAGTTGGCACATGACTTCTCTGAGCCAATGAGACTATCTCAAATTGGAGAAGATTAGATATACTGTCTGAGGGCCCACTAGGAAATTTCCTACTATTTGGCAGCCTTTTTTAACCTTTGATAAGGATATGGAAGCTGACAGCATGACAATGTAACCCTTCTTTTCCCTTGTTTTTAATATAATTTCATTTGACTTGTGTTATTTGTTTTCGCTTTATGGATGTCTGGCTGTACAAAATGTTTATATGTGCATGTCTGGTATTTGGGGGGTGGGGAAATTGGTTAAGTTTTTTCTGTTCTGTTGGACTTGTTTGGACCGGTGATATTATGTGAAAATAAAAATAAAAAGAGCTTGATCAAAAAAAAAAAAAGAAGTTAGTCATTATCTGTCAGCTGAGGGTTGAGTCCACACGATCCTCACAAGGAGCGCAGGAGTCAGTGCAACAATTTATGATCGGGTACACATTCATATAAAAACGTCGGCTAAATGACTGTAATGTAATGTAGTACAGGCAAACCACAACATCATTTTGGCAAAGGAGGAATATTGGTCTAGGGCTGTTTTATGGTTTGGGCTAGGCCCCTTAGTTCCAGGGAAGAAAAATCTTAATACTACAGCACACAATGACATTTTATAGAATTGTGTGCTTCCAACTTTGTGAAAACAGATTGGGGAATGCCCTTTCCTGATTCAGCATGACGATGCCCCTGTGCACAGAGCGAGGTCAACAAAGCCATGGGTTGCCGAGTTTGGTGTGGAATAACTTGACTGGCCTGCACACAGCCCTGACCTAATCCCCATCTAACATCTTTAAGATGAATTGAAACACTGACCGTGAGGCAGACCTTCTCCCCAACATCAGTGCCCGATCTCACCAATAATACTCTTGTGGCTGAAGGGGAGCGAATCCCCATAGCCATGTTCCAAAATCAAGTGGAAAGCCTTCCCAGAAGGTTGGAGGCTGTTATAGCATCAAAGGGGTAACCAACTCCATATTAATACCCATGGTTTTGGACTGAGACGTTCAACAAGCACATACACATATGATGTTCGGGTGTCACATACTTTTGGCCATGTAGTATGTGTTATGTCAACCCAGTCACTGAGGATGCACAAGCCAGTGCATTCTTAGTGCCGTTCCCAAGCCCAGATAAATGGAGAGCGTTGCGTCAGGAAGAGCATCTGGCGTAAAATCTTTGCCAAATCAAATGTGCATATGGATCATAAATAAGATTTCCATACCGGATTGGTCGAGGCCCGGGTTACCAACAACCGCCGCCGGTACTGTTAACCAGCAGGGTGCCGGTGGAAACTGTGCTGTTGCGCGAAGGAGGACAGGGGGAAGGCAGCGAGAGAAGAGGAAGGGTAGGAGTGTGGAGGTGAGAGTTGGAACTTTGAATGTTGGCACTAAGACTGGTAAAAGGAGAGAGCTGGCTGATATGATGGAAAGAAGAAAGATAGGCATACTGTGTGTGCAAGAGACCAGGTGGAAGGGGAGTAAGGCCAGGAGTATCGGAGGTGGGTTCAAACTCTTCTACCATTGTGTGAATGGGAGGAGAAATGGGGTAGGGGTAATTCTGAAGGAAGAGTATGTCAAGAGTGTGCTGGAGGTGAAGAGAGTGTCAGAGGGAGTGATGAGTATGAAGCTGGAAATCGAAGGTGTATTGCTGAATGTTATCAGCACATATGCCCCGCAAGTTGGGTGTGAGATGGAAGAGAAAGAAGAATTCTGGAGTGAGTTGGATGACGTGGTGGAGAGGGTACCCAAGGAGGAGAGAGTGGTGATTGGAGCAGACTTCAAGGGACATGTTGGTGAAGGGAACAGAGGTGATGAGGAGCTGATGGGTAGGTATGGTGTCAAGGAGAGAAATGTGGAAGGACAGATGGTGGTGGATTTTGCGAAAAGGATGGAAATGGCTGTGGTGAATACATATTTCAAGAAGAGGGAGGAACACAGGGTGACATACAAGAGTGGAGGAAAGTGCACACATGTGGACTATATCTTATGTAGACGGCGCGATCTAAAAGGGATTGGAGACAGCAAGGTGGTGACAGGAGAGAATGTAGATAGGCAGCATCAGATGGTGGTCTGTAGGATGACTTTGGAGACCAAGAAGAGGAAGCGAGCGAAGGCAGAGCCGAAGATCAAATGGTGGAAGTTAAAGAAGGAAGACTGTTGTGTGAAGTTCAGTTAGGAGTTAAGACAGGCACTGGGTGGTAGTGAAGAGTTGCCAGATGGCTGGGCAAGCACTGCAGAAATAGCGAGGGAGACAGCTAGGAAGGTACTTGGTGTGTCATCAGAACAGAGGAAGGAAGACAAGGAGATTTCGTGGTGGAATGAGGAAGTACAGCAAATTATACAGAGGAAGAGGTTGGCAAAGAAGAAGTGGGATAGTCAGAGAGATGAAGAAAGTAGACAGGAGTACAAGGAGACACAGCGTAAAGCAAAGAGAGAGATGGCAAAGGCAAAGGCGTATGGTGAGTTGTAGGACAGGTTAGACCAGGGGTGCCCACAATTTTTTGACTCGTGAGCTACTTTTAAAATGACCAGGTCAAAATGATCTACTCCTATTAAAAATAATAATAAAAATACATGTTTTACATATATATGAACATTTATATGCAGTGTGTGTATTTATATACATGTTGTGTTACATATACAGTATTGCAATGAATTTGCATTTATATTGAACCTTACACAGGCAATAATCATACCAAGCATTTGCTACTACACTATGTTGAAATTGCATCACTGCATGAACCTTTACAGCTGTGGTAAATAGATTTGTGATCTCTACCTCTCTACTCTGAGGATGACCTGCACTGGAGGGAGTCAGACAGGGTTGCATAGTTCGGACAGTAGCTGCTGGTAGCCAGCCTCAAGCAGGCCTCCAAATGATCATCTGTCATGGTGGAACGGTATTTGGACTTGATAATCTTCATGTGAGAAAAGGCTGACTCACACAAATAAGTAGAGCCGAATAATGCCGTCAAGGAGGTTGCGCATTTCCTCATGTTTGGGTACTTGTCCTCTGTAAGTAAGTTCCAAAACTCTCCATGCGCCCTGGACTTAAGCTGAATGTCAGCCTGTACTGTCAGCATCTCATCCTCCACTGCAGACGAGTTCAGGTGAAACAGTGTTGCCATTTTTGAGGTGAGGGAATCCACCTCTGTATCTTCCCCAAATGGGTAGCATATAAATGTAGCGATTGGCTCAAGCAAAGCAAAGTCTTGAAACCGTTTGTCAAAGTCTGACCGGACATGTTCAATCTGCTCTGTGTAGCGTGCACTGTCAAGTTGCGCACACGCCCTCCCTTGCTTCTCCAGCTCTGCTGCCAGGTTTCGCAAGTTTCCCAAATCACGGCGCTGCAACTTTGAGGACAGAAGTTGCATTTTCCGTTTGAAAGCGTTAACTGAGCTGACCATGTTTACCACGCTTTTGTCTTTCCCTTGCAGCTCTAAATTAAGCTCGTTCAACATGTTGGTTAAATCAGTTAAAAACGCCAAGTCTAGCAGCCACTGATTGTCATTAAGTTGCTTGTGTTCCGCATGTTTAGTGATAAGGAGAAACTCCTTAATCTCCGGACAGAGCTCTCGAAATCTCTGCAAGAATCTCCCTCTACTAAGCCTTCTCCCGTCAGTGTGTAGCAAGAGGTCAGAGTAGTTACAGTCGGCCTCTTCCAAATGTGTACCAAACAACCGTCTTTGAAGAGACCTCGCTCGAATAGAACAGGCGATTTTGGTTGCCACATCCATGATCTCTTTCATGTTTAGCATTTTTGCGCATAATGCTTGTTGGTGTATTATGCAATGGTAATTAAGGAAGTCCGGGAAAGCATCGTCCTCCCTGCACTTGGCAATAAGTCCATTGGAGCGGCCCACCATAGCAGGCGCACCGTCCGTGGTGATTGACACCAGTTTACACACTGGGAGCTGGATTTTATCCATGAAGTTTTTGAAGATCAGAAAAATGTCCTCTCCCCGCGTGTCTTCCTTCATGGGTAGTATTGTTAACAGCTCCTCTTTTGCGGTCATATCTTGAAACACCATGCGAATGAAAATGCACAATTGGGCCGTATCACTTATGTCCGTAGACTCGTCCAATTGTAGTGAGAAACACTCGCAGTCCACGATGTCCCTCCAAAGCTGCTGTGTCAAATCACCGCCCATCCCTTCACAGCGCCTTGTGACGGAATGTCTTGATAACTGGAGAGCTTTGATTGAAGATATTATTTCTGATTTGTTTTTAAAGTCCCGAAACAACGAATCTGCTGCCTCAAGGAAGGCCTCTTTCATCATCTCTCCACCTTGGAAGGCCTTCTTATGCTTAATGATGGAGTGACTCACCCGTAAAGATGCTTCGGTGGCTGCCTTTGCCTTTGAATGCGTCTGCGTGAAAAGTGACTGCTGGGCGATTAACTGCGATTTTAGTTCCCTCACCTTTCTCTTTCTCAGCTCGCTTTTCGGAGGGAAGTCATTGTCATAGTTTTTATGAACAGTTCGAAAGTGCCTCTCCACATTTCCTTTCTTTGGGATAGCAATGCTAGACTGACAGATGAGACAAACGCATTTGGAATAAGACATGGTGAAAAAAAAGTCCTCTTCCCATTCCACATGGAAATGGTACGTTTTTTGTTTCTTGCTAGGTCCGGCTCCCCCACTCATTTTTGTTTTTTCACTTTTTAGTAGAATTTCTTTTAGAGAGTTGAACTAGCTAGCTCAATGCAGTTCTGCGTTAGCTCACGTTGTGGGCATGTGAACTTCAAGGTACGTTCGAGAAGGGCTCTGGTTGTTATGGTAACCTAATGTAACAAAGTTTTAGGTTCCGCTCTAGAATCTTTGGTTTTAGGCAACAGCAGACTGGCCGTCCTTTACGTCAATCAAAAGGCAAATGCCAAATGGAGGACAGATGATAGGCTAATGTCTTGGGAAAAAAATTTTTTTGGAATGTCATGGAGATCTACCAGCACTGCCTTCGCGATCTACTGGTCGATCGCGATCGACGTAGTGGGCACCCCTGGGTTAGACACTAAGGAAGGAGAAAAGGACTTGTACCGATTAGCTAGACAGAGGGACCGAGCTGCGAAGGATGTGCAGCAAGTTAGGGCGATCAAGGATAGAGATGAAAATGTGCTGACAAGCGAGGAGAGTGTGCTGAGAAGGTGGAAGGAGTACTTTGAGGGGCTGATGAATGAAGCAAATGAGAGAGAGAGAAGCTTGGATGATGTAGGGATAGTGAAACAGGAAGTGCAGTGGATTAGAAAGGAGGAAGTGAGGGCAGCTATGAAGAGGATGAAGAGTGGAAAGGCAGTTGGTCCTGATGACATACCTGTGGAGGCATGGAGATGTTTAGGAGAGGTGGCAGTGGGGTTTTTAACTAGATTGTTTAACACAATCTTGGAAAGTGAGAGGATGCCTGAGGAGTGGAGAAGAAGCATACTGGTACCGATTTTCAAGAACAAGGGTGATGTGCAGAACTGTAGCATAATATAAATAAAGTTAAGTTCATCAGCCACAGCACGAAGGTATGGGAAAGAGTAATAGAAGCTAGGTTAAGAGGATAGGTGACGAGTAGTGAGCAGCAGAATGGTTTCATGCCACGAAAGAGCGCCACAAATGCGATGTTTGCTGAGAATGTTGATTGAGAAGTTTAGAGAAGGCCAGGAGTTACACTGTGTCTTTGTAGATTTAGAGAGAGCATACGACAGGGTGCCAAGAGGAGGTGTGGTATTGTATGAGGAAATTGGGAGTTGCAGAGAAGTATGTAGGAGTGGTGCAGGATATGTATGAGGGAAGTGTGACAATGGTGAGGTTTGCAGTTGGAATGACAGATGGGTTCAAGGTGGAGGTGGATTTACATCAAGGATCGACTCTGAGCCCTTTCTTGTTTGCAATGGTGATGGACAGGTTGACGGACAAGATCAGGCAGGAGTCTCCATGGACAATGATGTCTGCAGATGACACTGTGATCTGAAGCGAGAGTAGGGTGAAGGTTGAGGAGAGCCTGGAGAGGTGGAGGTATGCATTGGACAGAAGAGGAATGAAAGTCAGTAGAAGCAAGACGGAATACCTATGCGTGAATGAGAGGGAGGACAGTGGAATGGTCAGGATGCAAGGAGTGGAGGTGACGAAGGCATATGAGTTTAAATACTTGGAGTCAACTGTCCAAAGTAACGGGGAGTGCAGGAGAGAGGTGAAGAAGAGAGTGCAGGCAGGGTGGAGAAGAGTGTCAGGAGTGATTTGCGACAGAAGGGTACCAACAAGAGTTAAAGGGAAGGTTTACAAGATGGTTGTGAGACCAGCTGTGTTATAAGGTTTGGAGACAGTGGCACTGACGAAAAGACAGGAGGCAGAGCTGGAGGCGGCAGAGTTGAAGATGCTAAGATTTTCCACTGGGAGTGACGAAGAAGGACAGGATTAGGAATGATTATATTAGAGGGACCGCTCAAGTTGGACGGTTTGGAGACAAAGCAAGAGAGGCAAGATTGAGATGGCTTGGACATGTGTGGAGGAGAGATGCTGGGTATATTGGGAGAAGGATGCTGAATATGGAGCTGCCAGGGAAGAGGAAAAGAGGAAGGCCAAAGAGGAGGTTTATGGATGTGGTGAGGGAAGACAAGCAGGTGGCTGGTTTGACAGAGGAAGATGCAGAAGACAGGAAGAAAGGGAAACGGATGATCAACTGTGGCGACCCCTAATGGGAGCAGCCGAAAGTAGTAGTAGTATTATTAGTATTATGTGTTATGTCACTCCATACAGCTTTGAAGAGAGTTGTTGACATGACATGGACTCTTGACCACATACATTACATGCTTAATGAAAATGAATGAGAAATCAATCCCTGTGATGGCAAAAATTGTTTGAAAGTTATTGTGTGTGCACTAAAAGTGCAAGTACTGTGTCAGAGTGAGTTATCAGCTGAAGCTGAAAATGTTGAGGATCTCTGCTGAAAGCTGAGAAACACATGTGCTTGTTTTTCTGGCCAAAAACACGTAAGGAACACACGTCATTAACAGTCATCATTGTCTAGGCAATATTGCATTTACATTGGTCTTATTGGCATAATTTAGCCCATTATTTAGGAAGTTTTATTTTAATCACATACAGTCTATGCATTTCATTTGTTTGTCATCATAAGGCTTGGGTCCAGCGCGGATAAGGCTACAGCCTATGCTTGGCAGCACATGTTTATTTCTCAACAAATACAATGTAGTTCCTTCGTTGTAACTTTTAGTTAAGCAGAAAATTAGGAAGAATAAATACTTAAGGAAAACTAATTTAGTTATTCTACTACTGATAACAGAAACAATTTTTGTAAAAGTTACATGTGGTGAGAGTCTGTGAGCATATTTTCAACTAAACTCATAAAGCAATGATAATATTATATAGTTATCGTTATTGATATGTAAATCATCAATTTTTGATATCACCCAAGCCAACACACAGCCACAAACAACCTACCTTTTAGCCTTTTCATTGTTCATCTGATAGAGGGCCATGGTGAAATCATTGTTGAGAGACATGGTATGTTCAGAGATCCCAAAGTCACGCATCTGCGGCGTTTGGCGCTCATCCTCGTCCATGCGCAGCATGAGTTTGGGAGTTACGGGCATGGGTTGCTGTATGGACATGTAGAGCGATGGAGGAGAGAGGTTCATCTCGGGCATGGGAGGTACTTCCGCAGTGAACCGCGAGCTGCTCAGCACTCTCCTCAGCTGCATCTCCGACAGGCCAAAATCAGAGAGCTGCGGGGTGCGCAATGGGTCCACGGTGCGGGCTCGAAGCTCCATTTTCAAGGAGGTCTCTTTGACCTCCTGTTCAGTCTCCACTTCTCCTTTCGTTTCCCCAGAGTCATCTTCCTCTACTACTGCTTTATCCGCAGCCTCAACTTCTTGACATATGACCTCTGTGAGAGACACGTGACAGTATGCTATTGTCTGTTTTTTCTTTTAACTGCAATCACAGATCTGACAAATCTATTGGATGTTGCAACACTTTTGATTCGTTCTGAAAGGATTTTGATGAATTCTTAAGTATATATATAAGGTTATAATAAAACATTAACAAACTTCTTTTAATCTGAAATCCAGAAACTGCTAGATAGACAGACACAGACTCATTGAGGATTCAATGTTAGTTATGAGCAAATGGCGCAATCACCGTTACTTACTGGTTGGACTGTGGCCCTTTTGGGGGGCTTGGTAGCCATACTTTTCACAGTGCCTCTTCAGTCTTTCAACATCTTCAGCACATCTCTGCTTCATCACCTCACACGCCTTTAGAAAGCGGCTCACCTCTTCCTCCTCCACCCTCTGCTGTGCCAGCTGAGCCCGTACCTGATCCTGTGTGGAAACACCTCATCGATGAACAAAATGTAGCTTAATTGCACTTTTTCTCAGTTTTGGAATGTTTTTTGGGGGGGGGGGTGCAACATTCAATTTGTATCAGTAAAACATTTGTTTCTCATCTGTTTCTTAAAAAAAAAAAAAAAAAAACGAGATTACACTATTCTGTTACCTTGACATCCATGACCTCCAAGTGCAGTTTGTGATACGTTTGCATGGCCCTTTCGGTGTTTTCTGTAAAGGAGGCATAGATTTTTCTTCACACACACAACTCAATGTAGTTGTTATTCATTTATTTAGTTCTGGCCTTGGCTGGACTGGCCATCTGGCAGACCAGGCACTTTCCCGGTGGGGCCGATGTGCCTTGTGGGCCGACACCACTTTTTTTTTTTCTGGCCCATAAACAGCTACATCGGCCCATTGAGTTTTTTTATTAACTGACACTGGGCTGGCTCAATATCTTTAAACCTTTCCCCCTTTGGGCTTAGTGCCTTCATTAAACAGCGCATCAGCAAGAGTGCCCAAATAGATGAGACAAAACGTAAGGGAGGCGCGGAGAAATTGCGGGCCAAAAAAAAGAAAGAAAAAAGACCGGCCTTTCAGGCAGATGCTGCCAAACGAGCAAATGTTGGCTGCAGGTCTTTCTTCAGCACCCTTGGCCAATGACAGTGGTGGCAGGCAAAGTGAGGAAGATGAGGAGCGGGAGAGAGTTGACGGCAAGAGTGGAGGGAGAGTCGAACTTGCAGTAAGCAAAAGCTAAAAATGGGCTGTCTGGCTGGCTCAACAATATGCAATTAGAGATGATGATTAGCGTGAGCAGGAAGAGAGTGTAGTTGAAGCAGTAAGCAGGGAGTAGTATGCAGGAAAACAGGGACTCTCAGGGGGTCAGTTTAGTCAGAGTCAGTCACAGGGAGGTCGTGTGTGTGCCAGGCCATGATGACGATGATGAATGACGATCAATTCAATTAATTATGATGATAAGATAACATACTCATAACGCTATCATAAAGTGAGACCTTCAGCTACTGCTAACGCTTTCTCAGTCAGTCAATGTCAAATAGCTTGATTTGGCATTGTTTTTGTAGCCTAGCATATTTCCCTGATGCTGTCGCAACTTTGGCTGACTATTCTGGCATTGTTTTTGTAGCCTAGCACAGAGGTGCCAACATTGAAAAGTTGAAAACCAGAACAGCAAGGGTGAAAAACCAGAATTTGCCCATAAAAACCAGAACATGGTCATCAGTGGCGAAGTGAACACGAAAAAGTACCTCAGACCATTCTAAATGTATTGTCATTGATTTATTGTTATTGTTATTCATTTCACATGTGTATTTGAAAAGGTCAAACAACAGTTTGTGAAATAGGCTAGAACTACTCCATCAAGTACTGTACGTTAAATTACTGTATATTTGCTCTACTACAAGGCTTTGAAAAGCACAGCACTGTTCCTTTAAACTGGATGCCATTAGTCAATTTTCCAAGGTAAGAGAAAAGCTAAAAAATTTTTATTTTTATTTTTTTAGTTCTCAAATTGAATCAGTTAAAATTAATATTTTGCTAAGATTGCTGTATCTGTACAGCTGGATTTCCCCCCCACCATTATCTACCAGTTAGCCATTGCCATTGGCACTACATTTAATTTTTTCGCTAAATTCACGCAGGTTCTTCTTGTTACAGAGAAATAGACCGCTTACATTGCAGCTGTTATTGAACTCTTGTGGTCGTGATTAGTCCCGCCTATTTCGGCTTCTCATTGGATGCCCAAGTTAAACTTTGCCATTGGACTGGTACATAACTAGTGGGGAAAAAAATCCAGAAAAAACATAGCATTTATGACCTTTCTCGTAGCAGAGGGTCAAATCCGTAGCTACAATGGGTAAACCCAAACAGTTGGCACCACTGCTAGCATATTTCCCTGATGCTGTCTCAACTTTGGCTGACTATTCTATTACCATTGGCTAAGCAGTGAGTTACCTTGGTCCATATCGTATCATAATATTATTAGGCTAAGGGTTCCCTTGATAAGATGTGCAAAAATGCTAAATAATAGGTTACATCCGTAGTTCTACTGTGCTAAAATGTATGCCCGCTTATGTAATAGGCTAGAACAGGGAAAATAGTTTTTGTTTCCAAAAACAGGCAACAAAGTTGTCCTATGTTTATTTTCAGGTATGTGGTAACTATTTGTGATATACACCGATCAGCCAAAACATTAAAACCACTGACAGGTTACATGAATAACATTGATTATTTCATTACAATGGCACCTGTGTCAAGGGACGGCATATATTAACCAGCAAGCGAAGTCAGTTCTTGAAGGTGATGTGTTGGAAACAGGAAAATGGGCAAGCGTAAGGATCTGAGCGACTTTGACAAGGGGCAAATTGTGATGGTTAGATGGCTGTGTCAAAGCACCTCCAAAACGACACATCTTTTGGGGTGTTCACGGTATGCAGTGGTCAGTATCTTCCAAAAGTGGTTCAAACAAGGACAACTGGTGAACAGGCGACAGGGTTATGGGTGCCCAAGGCTTATTAATGTGTGGGAAGTGAAGGCTGGCCTGTCTGGTTCGATTCCACAGAAGAGTTAATGCTGGCTCTGATAGACAGGTGTCAGAACACACAGTGCATTGCAGCTTGCTGCGTATGGGGCTGCGTAGCCACAGACTTGTCAGAGGGTCATGATGACCCTTGTCCACTGCTGAAAGCACCTACAATGGGCACATGAGGGTCGGAAATGGAGCAAGAGAAGAAGGTGGCATGTTCTGATGAATCACGTTTTCTTTTACATCAAGTGGACCACCAGGTGTGTGTGCATCATTTACCTGGGGAAGAGATGACACCAGGATGCACTATGGGAACAAGGAAAGCCAGCGGAAGAAGTGTGATGCTCTGGGCTATGTTCTGCTGGGAAACCTTGGGTGCTGGCATTCATGTGAATGTTACTTTGACATGTATCACCTACCTAAACATTTTTGCAGACCAGGTACATCTCTTCATGGCAATGGTATTCCCTGATGGCAGTGGCCTCTTTCAACAGGATAATGCGCCCTGCCACACTGCAAAAATTGTTCAGTAACGGTTTGAGGAACATGACAGAGTTCAAGGTGTTGCCTTGGCCTCGAAATTACACAGATCTCATCGAATTGAGCTTCTGCAGGATGTGCTGGAAATATAAGTCTGATCCATGGAGGCCCCACCTGGCAACTTACAGGACTTGAAGGACTTGCTGCTAATGTTTTGGTGCCAGATAACATCGAACAACTTCAGAGGTTTTGTGGAGTCCATGCTTCAACGAGTCAGAGCTGTTTTGATGGCACGAGGGGGACCTACACAATATTGGACAGGTGGTTTTAATGTTTTGGCTGATCAGTGTATATGGTATGTTGCTGTTATTACCATCGGTGGGGTAACACAGGCCTACCTGTACCCAACTCCAGACTGTTCTCCACCCACAATATGTTCAAACTGTTTGGTGCTGCTGTCCAGTAAGCATGCACGTTCATGTGCGAGAGGTCAACTGTAGTTCAAACTCACCAAACAAACAAGCCCACCCTTGATTTAAATGCGCTATCACATACACAGGACTATTAGTACGCTCTGAACATTAACGTAAAAAAAGTCACAAAAAGTTGAATCAGTTCATCTGGACATTCAACTTTGTGATTTCCTTACCTGGATTATTGAGCATGCATAAAGACATAAAAATAGGTGATCTATAAACACCTTACACAATAGTTATCAATATTTGGATACTTGAAATCTGTATGAAAGTAATAGTTAGTAGCTAATGAAACAAGATGGAACCGCTCCATGCATTAATTGTATAAACTATTTGATCACTACCAGTATGGTAGTTTAAATTGTACAGCTTTTGCACATCTTTGTCAGAGAATTCCAAAATTTTGGATCTGATTTATAATCATGTTAATACACCACTCAATTAATTGTAATCATCGCTCTCTCTCTTTCTCTCTCGTCTTAAGTCGTTATTTAGTATGGATATCGTGTACTCCACTGCGACCTCTGATCACCAGGGAGTCGAGCGAGTGAGTACACTGGTCCACTTGAGCAAGGCACTTACTACTCAGCTTCGTTATGGTTTGGGGGAATAGTTCATTACATATATTTAAGGGAATCGCAAGGACGGTGTACTGGTAGGTGGTGATCGACCGATTATGGGGGACCGGTGTTCTATCGAGATGTGCTACTTAGCGGTTCTGGACATGGTAGGTGCGGTTAGGGTTAGGCTAAGCTATCGATTCGCGCTACAGTAGCATTTTCGTCAAGGCAGCATAAATCGCCGGAACACCGGTCTGGGCCGGAAATGCCAGGGCCAATTTTTCTGTCCCAGTCCAGCCCTGGTTCTGGTAAAGATAGTCATTACCCAGCGTGTCGGTTTGAAACCGTCTGTCACTCACCATCGCCGCAGTCCCGGTTTTGATAAACATGCTGAAATCTGGCGGTTTCTGTCTCCAGAGTCGTCCCTAGCTTCCGTAGCTTTGTGAAAAAACTTGACGTCGGGTCCATTTTTCCCACTCTGAACAATACGTGCAAATAATAATCACTTATTACACACCTACACCGTTGGTCTTACGTTCAGATCCCGGCGGAAATCTCTTTTGGATTTTGGCGCCATTTCGGCCGATAACCGGAAACAGTTTTTCCCTTTGAATCATCTTTTTTATACTGCCACCTAGCCAATTGTGAGTATATTACAAGAGACTGGGTCGCTCACAATCAAATTCCAGCGAAATAAAAATAAGAAACTCTTAAACGTCATCGACCAGATAAAATCTACTGAAACTTTTCCGCAGGGTTTTCCATGCTCTCCCGGTGCCAGGTTTTTGGGTCCAGAGGAGAGAGTGGGGGGTGAAGATTCTCTTATGAGACGGTCATTATTAAAGATATTAAAGGAAAAAAAAGATTATTTTACAACTGCACAGAAAAGTATTCAGGTGAGTCACGCAAACCTCAACAAGCGTTAGGATGCGTGCGATTTTAATTTGTACCGATATAAAAACGCTATATTTTTTTCAGAGATATTTTCTTGCATATTTTCTTCTTTCTTGCATTTCTTGTCTATCTTTGGTTGATTGCTGTCTTTTTCCACAGCTCCAGCACAGCTGATTTGTGAGTGGACGTTGGTCTCATCATGGCGATGTTTGGAAAGGTTTTAGAGCCAGTGGGCTACATGCAGACCATGAAGTGAGTATTGTGTATGGATTCCCTTTTATGTCAATGTGACAGGTTTAAGCTAACCTTTGATATCTAGTAAAGGGCAGAGGCTTCATGCAAAGCATCTTGGAGTACGAACCAGGTTCACTTCATAGGTTTTAGCACAGATGGCGCTAGTGGTAGAAAAAATGCCTTCAGCCTTGCAATAAAAGTACCATATTATAACTGATGCGACAGGACTGAGTTTTCAGTTTTGTCTGAGCATAGCGTTGATTTATATCCATCCATCCATTATCCGAACTGCTTATCTTGCTGTCAGGGCCGGACCGTCACAGCCGGGACGCGAACCGCGCGCATCCCACTCCTGACACCAATGTAGCGAATTAGGGGGGCAACCACAGGAACCACCGCAGCCAGGACGCGAACCTGTATCTCCCGCAAAATTAGTCCTTTGCCCTCAGCACAGAGTTCGAACGACGTCAAGCATCTTGTCCATCTCGGACCAAGCGTGGCTGGTTCGCCAAAGCATGTAAAATTCTGAATCCCGGATTTCTCCATGTTAACAGTTCAAACCTAATCACCGCCAGGTAAAGCGAATATGGTCGCTATATCCTCATCGTCATTGTTGTGTTTACGTCATAATACCTGAAATTAGACCATTACAATATTCATCGAACTGAATCGCATTTCAACACTTTACTGAGCAAAATTCTCTTGCTACAACATTCCGGATATGACATCAATCCTTATGGGTATCAACAGGTGTCAAACCCAAACGCAATACATGACAGGTGGCACTGCGAGACGATGGATGGCGGAGAGGGACTGCTGTTAGGGGACAGAAGAAGAAAAAGCAGCGCGAGCAAAATAAACTCAATTTCGCGAATAAATCTACATTTTTACTTGATTTTGAAATATTTTTCAAACCGTGCAATCCCTGGAAAGTGCTGATTCTAAAGATACCTTTCTTTTTGTTCTACAATGCGTATTTCTGGAGTTTTAAGCGAACATAAAAACATACTTTAGCGAATTCGAGGGACAACGTATCCACAGGAAGTGCCGCGGCCGGGAAGCGAACCCGTATCGCCCGCACCGCAGGAGACGTCGCTAACCGCTCGACTAAAGGGTCGGAACCCGCCAGCCAGCGGCCAGCGTGTCTTTTTATCCATGCACGTTACACTACCCCCCTCCTTCGGGAAGCGCGTCCCCGCGCTTAAGCATATCAGCTCCTTCACGCCTCAGGGCGCATACGCTTCCGATGGCCTTACGGTCGCTCCGTCCCACTTCTGACACCAATGTAACCGGTTACTTTCTTGCCCGGTGCGGGATTCGAACGGGATGTACTGCACCACAAGGCGACATCACTAACCGCTCGGCTAAAGGGTCAGACCCGTTAGCTAGGGGCTAACGTGTCTTATTAGTAGTTTACAGTCGTCACCCTCCCCGGAAGCGCGCCCTCGCGCTTTGTTATTCTCGCACTCCGAAGAGACTTCTGAGGATCTGCACACTTCCGGATCCCACCGCTGCCACCAATGTAACCGGTTATTTTCTTGCCCGGTGCGGGATTCGAACGGGATGTACTGCACCACAAGGCGACATCACTAACCGCTCGGCTAAAGTGTCAGACCCGCCAGCCAGCGGCCGGCGTGTCTTTTTATCCATGCACGTTACAATACACTCATACGTGTGTGTGTGTGTGTGTGTGTGTGTGTGTGTGTATTTCTTTACACATCAGTCAATTTAGCTGTTATTTTTAAACTTCTGGCAAAGATGGAGATTACCAAGCGTGTCGGTTTGAAACGGACTGTCACTCACCAAAGTCGTCGTCCCGCGTTTCATAAAAATGCCGCAGTCTGGCGGTGTCTGTCGTCGCTAGCTTCCGTAGCTTTGTGAAAAAACTTGGTTGGATCCACTTACTACATCTACGCCGTTTGTTTCGCATCACGGCGGAAATTACGTTCGGATTTCGGCGCCGTTTTGGCCGATAACCGACGTTTTTTCCACTTATGTTATTTCCTTTTTATACTGTCACCTAGCCAATTGTGAGTGTATTACAAGAGACTGTCAAATTCAAACGAGACAATGAAAATTCATCCATTTAACCAAACCGCTTATCCTGCCCTCAGGGACGCAAGGGGTGATACTGGAGCCTATCCCAGCGGTCATTGGGCGGCTGGCGGGGACACAGCCTGGATAGGCCGCCAGGCAGACACGGGGAGAACGTGCAAATTCCACACAGAGTTTGCATGATCCCCATTTGCATGCATGCATGCATGCACGACCTGGGACGACCCCAGGGTTAGACTAGCACGGGGCTCGAACCCAGGACCTTCTTGCTGTGAGGCAACTGCGCTAACCACTGCACCACCGAGCCGCCCTGATTCAGTTATACTCTGCAATCATCCAGTCAGTTCTCCGCACATCCATCACCGTCTGGTTTAGATCGGCCACCAAACAGGACAGGGACAGACTATAATGGACAGTTAAGTCTGCAGAGAAAATCACTGGTGCCAACCTGCCCTCCATTCAGGACTTACACATCTCCAGAGTCAGGAAACCTCACTGCAGACCCATCACACCCTGTTCCAACTCCTCCTCTCTGGTAGGTGCTATAGAGAGCACTGTACCCCTAAACAACCAGATATGAAAAGTTTCTTTCCACAGGCTGTCACTCTGATAAACACTTAACATTGTCATAATAAATCTAAGCACGCTGTACTGTGTATTGCACGTATACATGCATATTCTGCCATGTCCACCTACCTTATGTACTATATAAGTAACCTGCTAACATATTTATTCCAGCATCTTTGCACTCTGCACCATTGCACTATTGCCTTCCTGTTTCACCTGTATATAGTCATGCCTTGTATAAATTCTTGAAGATTGTTGTGTTGTTATTCTACGTGAGTATGTTGAAAGCCACTAAACCGGAGTCAAATTCCATGTATGTGTAAACATACATGGCCAAATAAAGGTGATTCAGATTCTGATTCTGGCATATACTCTCTAAATATAAAACACTGTCTCAACTTTTTATCAAACTATTTATCAAAAATTGAACAACTTGAAAGCTGTTGTGATTGGGATTGTACAATAATTGCCCTGCAGTCTGACTTTTAGAAAAAAGCTTTCAGCTTTAAGGATGAATTGATCAATGTGTTTTAATGTTGGTGTTTAAACCTTTGCTGACCCAGGTAATTGTTTAACCGAGCTCAGCATGACTAATTGTTTTTAGCCATGCTTCACATTTATGGTCAAAGTAATCTTGATGACACGTGTGCCATGCCAACTCAACTATATACCATGTGCCTGTGGTAAATGTATATTTTTTTTTCGACGGACAGCAAAAGTTCAAAATTCATAATGATTGAATGGGTCATTTGCTGACTCCCTCAAGGACTGATGATTTGCTCACAGACTTTAAAATCATTAATGTTGCAAATGCTGCAGAGATGATGCAGTGCTTTTGTTAATTCATTGCTGTTTTAGTTCTTGTTTGTTTGTTTGTTTTTTGTTTTGTTTTTGTTTTGTTTTTCTTTTTTTCTTCTCTCTTTTTTGTCCTTTTTTTTGGTCTTTTGTAAATTATCATGTGTATTTATGTTCCTTAAAGAAACTCAATAGAAACTTAAATTTAAAAAAAATCATAATGATTGAAGTGATGAGTGATGTTAAAAAGTATGTGTTTCGGGGCATCCAGGTAGCATAGTGGTCTATTCCGTTGCCTACCAACACAGGACTCTCTGGTTTGAATCCCTGTGTTACCTCTGGCTTGGTCAGGCAGAAAGCCAGATGTGGATATGTGTCCTGGTCACTGCAAAAAGTAAAATCAAAAACTTCTCAAACATCATGGCCCATAGCTCTTCTAAAACTTTCTGTATGGTTTTTCATGCTCCCCTGGTGCCAAGCTTTTGGGTTCAGAGGAGAGAGCGGGGGGGTGGAGACTCTCTTATCAGATGCTGATTATTCTGGAGGGGGTATAAATATTAAAGAAAAAGTGAAGGTTATCTTACAAGTGCACAGAAAAGTATTCAGGTAAGTCAGACAAACCTCAACAAGCGTTAGGGTGCATATGTACTGATATAAAAACACAATATTTTCTTGCATTTCTCATCTATTTTTAGTTAAGTTATTGTCTTTTTCCGCAGCTCCAGCACAGCTGATTTGTGAGTGGATGTTGGTCTCATCATGGCGATGTTTGGAAAGGTTTTAGAGCCAGTGGGCTACATGCAGACCATGAGGTGTGTATTGTGTATGGATTCCCTTTTATGTTAATGTGGCAGGTCAACGGTAACCTTTGATATCTAGTAAAGGGCAGAGGCTTCATGCAAAGCATCTTGCAGTACCAGGACTTCATAGGTTTTAGTACAGATGGTTCTAGTGGTAGAAAAAATGCCTTCAGCCTTGCAATAAAAGTACCATATTATAACCATTGAATTACTGATGCGACAGGACTGAGTTTTCAGTTTTGTCTGAGCATAGCGTTGATTTATATCCATCCATCCATTATCCGAACTGCTTATCCTGCTGTCAGGGTTGTGGGGGTGCTGGAGGCTATCCCAGCAGTGTATGTAAGGCTGTGAATTCACCATTCAAGGTCAAATTGTAATTGCCTGAAAACAAATCTGGATTGTGCTTGTGGTTTTGATGAGGGTCCTGGTCCAAGGCATCGGCTCCTACCTGGGAGGTGGTGCCACAGTGGAAGAGACAGACTTGGCCAAGAAGAATCTGAAATATATCGACCAGGAGCTTGGAACTTCAGGGCAGGGCCTTTTGAATGACCAGGAGGTCCATCAGCTGGAGGACGACCTGGCTGTGGTCTACTACCAGCTTGGCACAGCGGTGAGGAAAGCTGGATACAGTCAAAGGCCCTATGTCTATGCTTTCATTACAACCAAACCCTACACCAGATGTTTTCAATAATACGTTTTTTTCTCCATTCAACTGAAGATGTGTGAACTACTGTAACCAACTGGTGTAGTGTTTGCTTAGAATGAAAACCAGCACACTGAATTCGAAGTATTCTGACCAGCTAGCCTGCCATTGACAAACATCGTGTCACCTCTCCAAAACAGTCTACCCTGAAGTGTTGCAAGGTGAAGCTGTCTTTGAGACCACAATGAGAATAATAGAACAAAGGAGTAAGGTCTACAAACTGAAATGCTCTCAAAAAAAAAAACAAATTCTTCAGCAACGTTTCGATCAACCAGATTTTCCTCAGATCTTGTTCTAGTTTTGCATTTTTCATCTTGCACCTGAATAATTATTTTTCTGGATGTGCATATACTTGGTTCCTCTGCAAGGAGAATAATGACAGCAGACTATGCCCTTGAAGTTAACCCAACCTTCCTCTCTGTAGTCGACGGTTATATGAGCTGGCTAAAATGAACCTTTCCTCAGGTGTTTCTAGCATATTGTAAACCTGATTAGAGGTGGAAAAATGTATGCTTTATTGATGCTTTCCATATACAGACTAGAGAACACCTTTCTTACCTACCAGGCATTTGTGGATAATTTGGAATGAGTGACCTCCACATCCTTATGATAACGCAAATGGAGATGTGACACAGGAACCAACAAATCTGACAATGTCCACTATTCACATTATGAATTAGTAAAAGGATCTTCAGTTCAATGCCAAGATGAAAAGGTCATTTTATTCAAACTTTCAAAAACAGTAAAAAGAAATTGTGATTCATAACTGATGTTACCCTGATCTATATTTCAATGAGTCAGACATGGCAACATTGCATTTACAGAACTTTTTCCTCCCGTCCCAGAAAATACAACAAAAAAAAAATTCAGGTTGAATGGCACCAATTCTTGCTCAACATAACTGAACTTTAGGGGATGAAAATCACCAGTCTCATTTTGTGTGATGACCTGGCTATAATGGAGCAAAAGTGAGAGCAAGAAAAGCTTCACATAGACTAAAAATAAAAATCCCATTCATGTGCACAAGCATGATGAGAAATTTGCACCAACCATCCACCAAATGGTGGAGAAAAATACTTGCTGGATTAAATAATTGCTGCGATATTATGTGACAACAGAATCGAGAGACAGAGCGAGAATAACCGAGACTTGTGCAACAACTAAAAAAGGTATCTTTGCATGAGAGAGAGAGAGCGAGAGAGCGCGCGAGAGAGAGAGAGAGAGAAAAATGGAGGTTAACACAAACAAAAATGTAAAAAGAAATTATTTCTGCATTGTACTGGACCCAACTGCCACCAATGCATAGTATTAATCATACTAGAAGTAGCTGATATATGAATGCTTCACACGTCAGTAGCAATGATGAGCTCCAAAATATAAAAAAAAACCCAAAAACAACTAACATCTCCAGGAAATCTTGGGAGGCCCATCCTTAATGATAACATCCATGTGTTTCTCAGATAAGGTGCCAGCCAGAGTTTACCAAGAGGGAGACGGAGGTGTTCCTCCAGTATGTCCAAGACTACCGGCTGGAGAGGCAGCTGACGGCGCTCTACAACCGCCTGATGGGCATCTCGGCCCTGACAGACCAGCCGACACTGCTGGAGGAGCTGGTGCTCAGCCGCAAACCCAAACGCTGGGAGATGAGAGAGTTCTGCGTGAAGGTCAGTGATGGTCAGGCAAGAGCGGGTGTGTGTGTGTGTGTGTGTGTGTGTGTGTGTGTGTGTGTGTGTGTGTGTGTGTGTGTGTGTGTGTGTGTGTGTGTGTGTGTGTGTGTGTGTGCACCCGTGCCCGTGTCCCTTCATGATATCCCAACTTTTTTTCTCCGTGTGGGTCATTCAAGTTTTCTTTTACGTCATCTGATAACGTCTTAATAGATACTGTATGAAGGTCGTGTCCCCTAGTTAACTATAAAGGTGGAGGGCCCAGTCTCGTAAGCCGATCCAACTGAGCTTTTGTGAGTTTGGAGATGGTTCTGGGAAAACTGTAAACCACACTTGCGCCACATGTGAAACATTAAACCTCTCCTGTGTTTCCCTGTGAAAAATACGACATGTATGTGGTGTGCCCACTCTCCTTAAAATTTAACAATGAAACAAATGAAAAAAAAAAAGAAAAAAGGGGGGGATGCATGAGGTGAAACAAGGATGTGTTATCACGTGCAAACCATTGCACTTTTTAGTTTGGACTACTGATTCACATGAGGGAAGAGTTGGGCCTTGGGCCTACACACACACACACACACACGCGCGCGCAAACATGCATACGCACTCACATTTGAATATCTCGAGTGTACATATCGAGCCGAGACACAGACCTGCATGCACACACACTCCCACCAACATGCATACAGACCCACATGGCCAGTGTGCATGATGTACAAATGCAGACACACAGGCACGTGTCCACAGACACACAGAGACACGCATACTTACAGAGACACGCACAGGGGGGAGACAAAGAAAGGGGAACCAAATGAGAGAGAACGATAGACACTCAACAATTAACAATTTAAAACCAAACTTTGATGCACAGTCTCTGGGTCGCTTAGATAGGACCTAGTTGCTGCCAGCGTGTGGTGATAAGCAGATGTGACTGCTGGCGTGAATACTCGCTAGGGATGACAAAGCTGTGTCAGACAGTGTTACATAATAATGAGGCAAATCTGCCCAATCTGCCTGAAGACAAGTGTATATGGAATGGAAATAAGCATAGAAAAGTCCAGCTGCACCGGATTAAATATTCATCTTGCCAACCAAAACGATAAATGTGACAGAAAAAAATCAGGGGTCCGGTGGGGGAAGGAGACACAAAACGGTGCAGCATCGTTCTTCCTGGTATGACAATAAACTGAACTGAATATATAATTCTGCAGAACTGTGACCTTCTGGTGTCTTTCTTGCGTGCTGAGTTGGCATATTTCCACAGAAGGGCAGTGCCTGTGCCATTAGTGAAGTAACAAAAGTTTTCTTTTTATTTCTTTATCTGCCAAAAGTTGTAACCACAAAAGGCTGCTTGCTGTACCCTGCTTGAAGCAATGGGGCTCTGAGCCATTTTGCATCTTCGCCGAAAGAAGGAGTACTTGATTTTATAAAATATGTTGTGAATCATTTCATATAATACTTTAATATCTTTACTTATCTACTTAGTATGCTCAGGACTGGATATGCTGTCCTGTCTCTGTCCTCATCTGTCCAGCCAGTGTGTCCTTGACACTAAAGCCCTGACCTTCACTCTCAAAAGTCAAGATAAGGACGTCAGAGAAATGTCTGACATACAAATAAAGCCGAGCGGTAAAGTCAGGGGGCTGCTTTGATTATGGCCCGGGCCTTGAAGAATCCAGTAAACAACCAAATAAAAGAAACATAAGGGATGTTTATTATGTAATCAGGCTGAGGCTTCACATCACAGATTAGTGAAGCTGCTGCCAACCTCTCTCTTCCTGCTCCAATTTGACACAAGGTGTGACTAAGAGAGCAGTGTCTGTTTGTGGCAGATTTGGCTGCCATTGACAAATACATGGAGAGGGAGGAGAGGGAAAACGGCTTGACCTTGGGGAGCCACAGAAACACAGAGTTTCGTTTAACCTTGACAAACTTATCACGTCATCTTATCAAACATGGCTGATAAGTTCTTGCCTTGCTGCAGGTTTCCCTCCTCTTGGCACAGGAACACAGGCGCTGGGCCTCAAGCAACAACTGTCTTTACAAACGAACCTGTTCTTAAAGTGTGTAAGAACTAATTAAGAAATCTTGTGGCATTCACCAATGTTCTCTTAGATTCATTTGTTGGTCCAAATTCAAGAGCAGTTTAAAGTCATCCCGTTGCTTTTGAACAGTGACAGTCCATAAACAATGTGCTAACAACATGAAAGACGAGTTTTAGTACTGGAGAACATAAAAGAAAAAATAAGCCTACCAACACGGGGATCGCCGGTTCGAATCCCCCTGTTACCTCCGGCTTGGTCGGGCGACCTTGTCTGCAGGTGGGGAGCCGGATGTGGGCATGTGTCCTGGTCGCTGCACTAGCGCCTACTTTGGTCAGTCGGGGCGCCTGTTTGGGGGGGGGGGGCTGGGGGGAATAGCGTGATCCTCCCACGCCCTATGTCCCCCTGGCGAAACTCCTCACTGTCAGGTGAAAAGAAGCGGCTGGCTATTCCACATGTATTGGAGGAGGCATGTGGTAGTCTGCAGCCATCCCCGGATCAGCAGCGACCGGGACGGCTCGGAAGACTGGGGTAATTGGCCGGATAAAAAAGGGGGAAAAAAAGCCAAAACAATAAAAGAAAAAATGTGCTCCAGTTCTCCATGCACTTGATCGGCCATTTGGCTTCCTCCAATGTTGTTGAGAATGTTCTTGCATGAGCTTGAATTCCTGTCTTGATCACTGAGGACAAAGCAACGAGTCCCACAAAGTATAAACATGAGATTAAATTGTGTAAAAAATAATTCACTGTGATTTATGTAATATACTGAACTAAATTTGAATCTTTTTTGTGTATTCTGTGTAACAAGTTACTCTACACACTACTCCTCTGAACTGTCCTGAAGCGTTGAACTCTACCCATGTGGTAGATCCCTACAGGTTAAAAACATAAGCTAAGAAATATTTTCAACTTCCCTCTGATCCTGATATGTTCATAACTTCTAGCTTTCTTTACTTTTTCTCAGATAAACTTTGTCCTGGGCACGGGTCTACTCTGCCTGTTCACCCAGGCCTCTCTGACGTGCCGGGACCAGGCGCTGCTGATGAAGATCTGGTCCGACCGTATGGGCGCCCTTTACAGGAAGATGAAGACCACAGGGGGGCGCTGCTCGGGTTACTTCCTGGAGCAGGCGGAAGAGGACGTGCGCCAGCAGCTCCAGGAAGCTGTGCAGAGCCGCGTGCCCCCCGAGGAGGCGGCGGCCGGCATTCTGAAGGCCCTTGAGAAGAACTACGATTGGCTGCGGTGGGCAGTAATGCTCCATCCCGCCGTGGGACCCCTCGAGGAGGAGAAGGATGTTGAGGGGGTAGGCAAGGGGGAGAAGGAGGGTGCAAGCATGGGCGTTAGGGTGGAACGACAGCCCAACCACTTCCTGTCAGTGGCGTCCGAGGCGCCCAACCCTCACGTGGTGACCTGCTACCGAGAAACGCCCACTTCACTGGACAAGAGCCGCATCCACCAGCTCATCGTGGACTTGGAGTGGAAAATTCCAAACCCGCCTCCGGAGGTGTACGCCGCCATTGAGGAGGACCCTGGCAGGGCGCGGCGCTACCTGGCTTCGCGCATGCTGAAGAAGCTGCAGGAGGGACTGGGCTCCGGGGTGGCTGTCCATGTGGTGCCCGGCAGGATGGAGATGAAGTGCAACTTCCCCCCGGCTTCCTACTACCTGTATGAGTACAAACACCGACTGGCCTCTGGCACTGTGTGCGTGTTCGGATAAATAGAGAGAAGGGGGGGGGGTGAGAGCGAGAGAGAGAGAGAGAGAGAGAGAGAGAGAGAGAGAGAGAGAGAGAGAGAGAGAGAGAGAGAGAGAGAGAGAGAGAGAGAGAGACAGACAAGACAGAGATAGAAAGAGAGAGGGAGGAGAGAGAAGGTGGAGGATGCTGCGACTGTTAACTCGGCTTCTCTGTCCTCAGTCACAGATGGATGTATCCATTCAACTCCCCTATTGTGCCAGAGTTTATAATTCACTGAAACTAGAACATGTCTGTGTTATTTCTATTGCTTCACAGTGGCCTTAACAAATGACCTTGTCTTAAGTAATATCACATCAAAATAAATGTCATTATCGAAAAAGACATTACACATGTTTGAGTGTTTTGCCTGCTTTATGGGCTTAATGAAACAACACATTTTGACATCAGATCTCTCCAAACGGCTATCCGATTAAGATGAGAAAGAATCAAGTTACATAGAATAATTTATGCTTGGTAGCATAACATTTTCGACAGCCTTTGCTCAACAGAAATGACAGCGGTTTTTTCCAAAGACAACAGAAAGGTTGCTAGATGCTTTTCTTCAATGCAGCACATCTCGAGAACTTTGTTGTGTCGGCTCTGTCATAGACCGTTGGCAGTTCGAATGGGAATTCCCAGTTGGGAAGGCCAAGGTAGGAACGCTGAATAGCCAGATGTAACCAGTTAAAACATGGCGTCCTGTTACCATAGAGACAAAGCACAAATGCTGGATTTTGCTCAAAACCTTTACTTCGGTCGAGTGACCCGGAATGATCAACTTGAACACCTTGGAGGAAGCTGCGAGGGAATTATTGACTTGTCGGTACTGTTAAGATGTTAGTTTTGCTAATATCAGCGGCAACAAGATGAAGAAATGACACAATAATGCCTGATCAGTCAATAGCGTTAATTATTATAACTGTCCATTTCATGCATATGCTGTATATAAATGTCCAATCAGTTCCCAGATATTGCCAAATGGTTTCTACACAAGTCAGTGTATACAAGTCAGTTTGTGTTGTAGTGCAAAAGTACTATGTAAAGTGTCCTGGAAATGTCCCTTTAGTATCCATGGCCTCCCTGTAACAGCGCTGTCCGTCTCATCCAGGTACAACAGAAAATCTCTAAGGTAATGCCCACAGTCTCATACGAAGTCACCACTGTCCATCTCCTACTGTACAACAGACGACTTTCTGCAATCACAGCAGTGTTTTTACACAACGTTATCATCAGAGTTGAGCTGAACCATCTTTTCTAAGTCCTTCCTGACATCTGGGAAGTCCCCCAGGGCCTTGTGAAAGCTGTCCCAGGAAAGAGAAAAGCACTGGCAGTCGGTCAGCGCCCGCGCCGTGGCCAGATGTTTCCCCTTGGTCAGCATGCATGTTTCTGGAGGGGAAACCAATTAAAACGGACAGCAGGAACCACAAGAGCGCAATTAATGAAGCTGTAAAGCGGAATGAAGGGGATGAAAACCAACAATTAATCCTAAATTAAATACTGTGGAGTTGCTTTGGAGCTGGATCTAGAAGCCTGCTTGGCATCAACCAATGCTACGCAGGCTGCCAAATTGATTTGAGCACAACTCAGAAATGATAATGATAGGAAAGACAGACTTTAGTGAAGTAATGTTCCTTATTTGGTATATATGGTATGGGAACGATTTGTAAATGCCTCTGCCGCTCCTGTGCATACACTTGAAAAAGCAGTGTGTGTGCGTGTGTGTGTGTGTGTGTTAAAGGAGCTGACGAAAACAGAAAATGCCTTAGTGGTGAAACCAAAAATAGTGAATAATGAATTCCTGTTAAACTCAAAATCACACCAGCTGACCAGCCAGAGAGCAACGGTTGGATTAATTGCATGGATACATAAAATCATAAATTTGTTGATTTATCAAAAAACAATTTCTCCCCAACAATTACTACAACATCAATGCCTAAACCTCAGGTTCAACTATGATTTTTATCTGGTGGTCTGGAAGGTGCTGACTCAGGAGCACCGGTAACCCTGTTTCATTTCAAATGGATCTCTGGGATTTGGATTGCCCAAACACCAATGTAACTACCTGTATCACCATCAGTATCAGTACATTATACAAAAACAATCATCTTTAGGATTGTCGCTTTAAAAATAGCAAGGGCCCCTTATAAATGTAACAATCACGGTGGGGGTGGGGGTGGGGCAAACCTACCTCCAAAGTAGTCTCCATCACACAGCTCCCTCTCGAAGGAGTCAGTCTCCACCATGACCTGGCCGTGGTCGATGAGGAACATGCGGTCTCCAGGCGCATGCTGGCGGACGATGATGTCTCCTTCCTGGTAGACCTCATACTCCAGTTTTAGCAGGACAGCATTGATGAAGTTGATGTCTCTGTCTTGGAACATGGGCACCCTTTTCAGCAACCGGCTGCACATCGCTGTCAGGATTTGCTGAAAAGCAGCAGGCATGCATGCACACACACACAAACACAAGAACTTATAGTTTTAGTTAAGTAAAATTAGTTTAGTTTAGTGTACGGTGTGGTGTAGGGCAGAGTTTAGGTTAGTTTAATTTAGTATCGTTTTATTCCCTTTACTCTAGTTTTGCTGCCTTGTGATAAACTCTTCAATAAAGAAACAATGCAAAATCCAGGATAAATGAAATATTTTCACAGAGAGGACAAAGAAGAATCTGATTGCAAGATAAAAACCTCACTGAGATGTTGATATATAACCTTTCAATCAAACAAACAAAAAATGACTAAAGACCAAATAAAACTGATACAAGCTACTGACGTTGATGGCAAGAATGAAATCAAGCATCAGAATGTGATAGGATAAAACAACGAATCTCAAGACAGAAGAAAAATACGCTTCTTGTCAAAAAACAAAAAGAAGAAAGCATTGGCCCAAATGAAATTAAATCTTTAGGTGACTACATGGACGGTGGTTTTAAAACCATGCTATATGGGTCTCCGGGTAGCATGGCGGTCTAATCCATTGCCTACCAAAATGGGGGATTGCCGCTTCGAATCCCCGTGTTACCTCTGGCTTGGTCGGGCGCCCTACAGACACAAGTGGCCGTGTTTGCGGGTGGGAAGCTGGATGTGGGTATGTGTCCTGGTCGCTGCACTAGCACCTCCTCTGGTCGATCGGGGCGCCTGTTCAGGGGGGGGGGGACTGGGGGGAATAGCATGAACCTCCCACGTGCTATGTCCCCCCAGTGAAACTCCTCACTGTCGGGTGAAAAGAAGTGGCTGGCGACTCCACATGTATCGGAGGAAGCATGTGGTAGTCTGCAGCCCTCCCCGGATTGGCAGAGGGGGTGGAGCAGCGACCGGGACAGCTCGGAAGAGTGGGGTAATTGGCCAAGTACAACTGGGGAGAAAAAGGGGGAGAAAACCCCCCCCACACACAAAAAAAGAAAAACATGCTATACAATTTATATTGTTTTGAAATACTTCGAAGCAGTTTGCACAGTGATTTCAAACAGCTGAGTCATTTTTCTGGGATTCAGTCTCACGATCTCATAAGGCCGCCCAGAATTATTTGCAGAACAACCAAGTGTAGATACGAGATGGATACACGAGACAGAGGTAGGACCTAGATACCATGTACCTCTTTCAGCGCCGAAGAGACTGTGTCCATGACGTCCCTCTCATCAAACCATTTGCCGCCGTAGCGAGCCTGGTAGTAGTTGTTGATACGAAGCTGGAGCTCAGGTGGAAGTTTCATAAATGCCATGTAGTGCTCCAAGCGGCTCATCTGTGGAGAACAACAGGGCTGGTCAAGCTAGAGCCACACAGCTTTTATGGAATTGTGTAACAAATTATGTGTTGGTCGCATTGGCATATGTTGCTGACATAATGGCATTTTTGGTTTTGAAATATGTCTTCAATGTGGATGGACCAAGAGGAAATGAAGCCTCTGTTGATATTGTCCTCTACCCATTGAGCCACACAGGAAAAGGGAACATCTATCACTGTTATGCTGACTCTGTATTCTATCATAAAACACCATTTCAGTTTCCACAATTAACAACCACAGAATAATGACATCAATACTATTAAAACATTTAATTTCATTTAAAACATCTGTGAATAAAATGGTCAGGATTGTTGACATAAAATGCAAAAAGTGAAGTAAAGTGATTTGTTTCTCTCAAGTCATCAAGACTAAAATGTATGTTTAGTAAGTGTGATCATTGTTTCTATGCATCAGAAAAGCTTAGTGGGAGGGAGGTCAGTTTGTTTTGGCTTTGTTAGCAGTCTTACCCTTCACCCCAAATAGGGGAAGAAAGTTTTTTTTTTTACCCTATTGGGAAATGAATTTTATAATATCTTATGAAACATCTAGCAAAACGATCAGGATCATTAATATAGCAAAATCATGCATCCCTATACTTTACCCATTGAGCTACAGAGGGAACCAAACGGCTTTTCAGAGGATCAATTTCACAATTAGCATACCAGATCTTAATCTATTCACATTCATGGTCTAACCCAGGGACCTTAAGACTGAAAACATACCACTGTATGACATCATAATTAATGTTGCTCCAGGACCATCATTGCAACAGACCAGTCACGTGGTTGTGATGTCATGCCTTTGCGACTCGGGGGGGAAAAGACTGGAAAAATACCAAAGCCAATATACCAAGTCTATGAACCAAGTCCAGTTGCACTCGATTCAATTCCTTTGGATACCAAAACTAACCTCAATATAACCTCAACCCAACCCTAACCTTAACCTAACACTTACCTTACCCTAACCTTAACCTAACTGATAGCTAACCCACAACCTCATCCCACAACTATCTTTTTATGAGTCGCAAAGGCACGACAGCACAACAATGTGATTGGTCATCTGCGATGATGGTCCTGGAGCAACATCAGATACACCGCTTAGCACAACAGAGAACATTATGTCAAATTTCCACTCATTAGTTATTTATTTGTTTCCTAATTGGTGTTAACTGAATTGCCAACTGCCAACCCATGAAATATTAACTACTCCTGAGGGATAGCTAAGAAGTGTCTCTCATGAGGACCTTGCTCTTGTACTCCTTGGCCGTGGGTTCCGTGCTGGCTATCATGGTTGTAGCGTTGGCAACCAGGACGGTGTACATCAGACAGCCGGACACCATGCTCACCATAACGATCCACATCTCAACATAATCTAGAGACCAAGCAGAAAGGGTCGTATGGTGTTGGAGCAAACTTGCTTGACAGCTATGAGAGTGCATGACATGTGCCTTTGCTTGGTTGGTGTTACTGAATAGGTTTACCACGAAAAAAAAATGGATGATGCTTACTTGTTGGAGCATCCATGGAGCCGTAGGACAGCGCAATCATCTGGGAAAGGGCTCGGAAAACTCCCCAGGAGTACTTCACGCTCACTGTGGCATTCTGGGAGATATTAGATGCCTTGTTCAACGTCACCTTTTTTTAGACTGTCAGTTGTGTTTTTTTCCTCAATTGTAACGGGCAATTTGCAGCACTACAGCTTCACGGCAATTCATTGACAATAACTTCATAACCTACTTAAGTGTTCCACCAATATCAAACCAAATGTTCATACATACTCAGGATTTGAATTCATTGAAGGATTATGATTTTTGTTTTACCATCAGGTTTTCTTTCCTGACCCAGCAGTCAGATGGAAACTCCTCCAGCATGGGGACAAAGTACTGGATGCAGCCATTCCAGTGACATAAGAGGAAAATCATCATAAATAGAGAGAGGATTCGGAAGAACAAGCGGACTACCTCCAAGTTTGCATTTGACACCTGAGGGGGAATGGAAAATGCATACTATAAAATGACAACATGATATGACTTGAAACAAAGACAAGTCAACTCTGATTCAAAGATATCTTCATGCACATAACATCTATTCAATCCCTTGGCAGGAATCTGTTTTGTCTAACAAAACGGCTCCGGAGTTTTTAACAGTTCACTAGCTGTTTTGACTGTTTGACCAGCCAATTTGATTCCAGTAACAGGAAACGTAAAACAATGGCAGGTAATCTGGCAAAATGAGGGATAGAAAAATGTATCAACCGTTGCAAAAGATTAACCAGCATTTGGCTGGTGGCTTGTTGCAAATTTGAAAGGTAGAGACTCATACTACCGACCCATATTAGTATGTCTGAAGGGTACAGACCAATACCAGTAAATCTGAAAGGTACCGACCCATACTAGTATGTCTGAAAGGTACCATCCCATACTAGTATGTCTGAAAGGTACAGACCCATAATAGTACATCTGGAAAGGTACAGACCCATACTAGTATGTCTGAAAGGTACAGACCCATAATAGTACATTTGGAAAGGTACAGACCCATACTAGTAGGCCTGAAAGGTACAGACCCATTCTAGTATGGGTCTGAAATGTACAGACCAATACTAGTACATCTGAAAGGTAGGTAGAGACCCATGATAGTATGTGTGAAAGGTACAGACCCATACTAGTAAGTCTGAAAGTTACAGACCTGTACTAGTACATCAGAAAGGTACAGCCCCATACAGTAGGTATAGTAGGTTTGAGAGGTACAGAGGTAAGGCACAGGTTCACACTATCATTGACTTTGTAAGTGATCATCGGCCTGATGCCTTAAGGGCCAATTTCAGATGGTCATTTGAGCCATGTCTGGTGAGGTAAATGCAGGACGAAGAGAGGGAGGCTGAATTTCAAAGGCAAGGGCTGACAGGAGTGTGACCCATATGTGAAACTTACTTTCTCCACTTCATTGAAGAACCTGACCAGCCTGGACACCCGCACCAGCCTAATGAGGCTCAGGATCCTGACAAACATGAGTATTCTCATCATCCTGTTGGTCTTCGAGGGGCTGTCGTCATTGTGGTATTGCAAGTCCTTTGAGGGTGAAAAGCATGCAAATGAAAAAAAAAAGCATTCAATGAACAGTTCACATTCATTAAAGATTTTACAGGCTGGCTTAAAACTATTTATTTTTCATTATTATATTTACTCTTTGCAGTTTTATTCATCTGTATCCCTTTTTTATATCTTAATTTCTATCTTAAAAGGTTTGAGTAGTTCATCCTGTATTATTTGAAAGACACTTTGTTAGGCTACCCCCTCTTGAAATACTGCTACATTTTTCTATTATTATAACTACTACTACTACAACAACAGATCCTATTAAATCGAAAATTTATTCAGATTTATTCCATAGGCTATTGCCTAAATGATACTGGAGCCTATAATTGGCTTATTTATGCCTTAATAATGTGTTTATTATTACCGCAAAAAACAGTATGTAGCCAATGGGGAAAGCTGCTATTACATCTGGTATGAACCATGACCTCAGGTAGCTCACACGAATCTGTTTGACATCCAGAATGGCTACCTGGGAAAAAAGTACAGGACAGCATATGAATCAAGATGCTCTGCACAATGTTTTACCGACAAGCATTGAATCATTTAATACTTCAGCTAAACCACAACACTTTGGGAGTCACATCAAGATCGTTAACATCAGCAAGGATCAGAATTGGACTCACAGGCCTGTCATTAGTTTGACAGCATTGTTGAATGGCTGGTCAAATACAGACATTAATATTTCAAACTGCCTATTTCTGTGCTGGAATTGACTGGAAATAAATATGACAAAAACCAGAAGCTTGTGAGGACCTCAGTTAACACCAGATAGGGAATAAAACACTGCATATGGAGACAAAGCCATCCTGTTTATTACTGGCACGAGAAAACCCTCGCAAAGCAGGAAACATTGAAAACAAATAGGCTATAATCTATCTAATGCTTAATTGGAATTTTTTCCCCCTATTTCTGAGTATTTGTAATCTACCCAAAACATCATAATCCCTGTTACAAAATCAAATAACAGGTTCCAACTTTGCCCGTGGCTGCTGATGTGGAGTTAATCTAGCTGGCCCTTCGTATATTGAGTGGATTACAGATGGCGCAGAGATGGATTGTGTGCGTTTGTCTGTGTGGGGATTATAATCTTCCAGATTGTGTCTGAAAATAGAGCACAGCCGCTCTCACCTCGCTGTCCTCTGGTATGATGCCCATCCGAAAATTCAAGGCCACATCTATCAGGAACAGCGTGTCCGAAAACACGTTGAAGCCTTCCCATCCAAGCCCGTTGTCTCCGTCCAAAAATGCTATCTCCATTGGAATCCCGATCAGGTTCAGAAATGTTATGGCCATCATGCACATTATATAGTAACTCCTAAGGGGGGTTGTTACACGACACAAAACAAAGCGTTGAAGACATACTGAAATATTCATGATATACATAGCAAGTGTGGTGGTTTGCATGAGTCTGACATGCCAAAAACTCCTTGAATAGCTTGATGTTTTATGTTTGTACCCCAGCAAGTCACATTACTTGCATATGCATACAAGGTTTGGTTCTCAGAGTTTTGATATAGACGGTTATGCCACAGTGTGATGCATCCAGTAAGTCTACACTAAAGTACACACAAGTACATGCAAGAACACTAAATGCTCTGATCGTAGTCCTATACTTGCACATCTTCAAGACCAGGGTCTTGATCAAATGCCAGTCTCAGATATCTCTACGCTATGATCTCACTTACATCTCTGCTTTCAACTCATTTACCCAACCTACAAGAAAATACTTTTAATAATTCAAGATTGATGGGTTCAACTGTCTGTGAATAAACCCTTAAAAGAAATCTCTCAGGGAAGCTTTTATATTCTATTCCACTGTTTCCCAGCTTTACTGTCAGTGTCCTCAAGCTGCTTAGGTCAAGTTGAGAGTGGCTTAAAATCTGCATCACCATCTGAATCTGCTTGTAAAACTCATTTTCACAGACTTGGTTTTATTTAGTGATGTTTCATGGGATTGTCTCAAAATACCCTACATTTTTTCCCCTGCTTTGTCTCTACGATATGTTTCTTGCTTTGTTTACATTGCTATTTTATTTTCATTGTTTGATTAATTTCTTAATTTTGTAATTCTTTGTAAAATAACTTTTTTTAAATTCATAACCCCTTGGCAAATTCTTTATTCTTTTCAGTGACACCAAAACCTTATTGGTTGGCCCTGCATGGCCCTAAATCCATCAACCTATCAAACGCATCAAATACCTTATGAGGCTGAAGGGGTGAATTACCAAGACGCCGCTCTGCAGCTGCCGCATGCATTCTTTCTCCACGGCCACTTCGCTGCCGTACACGTAGAGGGACTGCCTGTTCAGCTGGGGGAGAAGGAGGGCTCTCCATCCACAGGTGGCTGTGGTGCATCCCCCAACGGGATCTTTGAGTTTCTCCATGCCCGCTACTCGGTCGGTCTACATCTGCTCAGCCGAATGCACAGGCCATCCTGCCCCGGCTCTGCTGCTGCTGCTGCTGCAGCTCTGGATGAGTGGTGTCTGACTTTGCACCGTGCCGCTGCCAGCCCTGACCTCCCCTCTTGGTCACAAGGTAATTTTCCATCCCGGCTCCAAACGCCAGAGCTTATGGAAGCCGTGTAATAAGGGAGGCAAGTGGATACACATCTTTTTGGCTCCCTCCCTCCCTCCCTCTCTCACTTCTCTCTCCTCTCTCTTGCTCTGTCTCGCTCCCTCTCACGCACCCCCACCCACCCCTCCACCCCCTCCCTTTTCTTTTTCTCCCAGCTCATCAACTATTCAATATCCCTGTCTGCCTCGCATGAATTAAGCCGTGTCAAAGGTGTAGGGCCAACTCACGTTGATATGGAGCAGAATTGGGGTGTGTGTGTGTGTGTGTGTGTGTGTGTGTGTGTGTGTAGAGAAAGGTGGGGGTGGGGTGGGGGCTGATTATCTCAATTATTGTCATCTGAACTAGACATCTGGCAGGGTACACGTGGACAGGTTCAGTCAGGGCCATCCATACCGGGGTTTGTAATTAAACCCTGATCTGTGTGAACCTGATACTGTATATAGATATATGCTCAACACTCTGGAAACCCTCCTCAGGGTTATTCCCCAATAAAACACGCGAGAGTGTGTGAGCACTAACATCTCTAAGGGAAAAAACAGCAAAACAAAACAACTTTTGTGCAGACATCCAGTGTGTTGGCTGCCGATGATCCACTAGGATGGTCGGGCATTTAAATTGGGATGAAAAAACACGTTCTATGGCGCTGAAAGGGAAGAGATTCCTTATCTTGAAATACCAATAGGAACTAGAGGGAAAGGGCCGCCGAGTGGCCGAGACTTGGATGCATTCAATGCGCCGTCTCACTTCACAGGTTCAAATACAGTTCATGAACTTTGTTGTTTTGCTCTCGCCTCTCGTCGCCATCTGTCCAGGTCGGCAAAATCTGGCCTTTTGGTGCACTGGTCACAGTGGCTTACAAAAACCAGCTATTTTATAACATATTGTAACGTGCATGGATAAGTAGACACGTTGGTCCTTGACTAACGGGTCGGACCCTTTAGTCGACTGGTTAACGCTGTCGCTTGCGGAGTGGGAAATACGGGTTTGCGTCCCGGCTGTGGTGAAGGTTCCCAGGCTGCCCCCCTAATTCGCTACAATATTTATAAATATTAGATTTAAAAATTTAAAACAAATAAATCAAAAAAATTAATACATTAAATAAGTTAAAAAATAAATGCATAAGAATTTATAAAGTATTTATAAAATACCAGCTGTTTTGCAGTATTTCACCAGGCAAATTGATTTTTCGAATGATTGCGTGTTTTTTTTTTTTGAACACTTGATGGCATTTGGCTGGTGATATTACCCACGGCTGCACTTTTTGGTGAACACAATGAGGAAGATAATACCTTTGAAGATTGAGAGAAGGGAAAAGAAAACTGAGTTCTTTACAACTTACAAAAAAAATAACACTTCCATTTCCATGTTGTGCATATAGTGGCCAGCCTCACAGCACCACTTACAATACATACAATAATATAACAAACTGTAAATCTTACAACACTAACAATGCAAACAATAGAGAAAGAAGTACAATGTTCAGCGCATGTGTCTCAGCAACATCTGTTTATAATGTACCTGGAAAAGTACACCCACTAAGGCCTCACAAATCGCCATCCTGCATTTTCATCAATAATCCTGTTTGTTATAAAAATAGATGGAAATAAAGATAAACTATAACAAAGGCTTTGCAACACTGTCACGGTCCTCCTGTCTATTAAGTAGGTTTTTTTTAAATTGATTTTTTTCCCCCCAGTTGTATCGAGCCAATTACCCCACTCTTCTGAGCTGTCCCGGTCGCTGCCCCACCCCCTGTGCTGATCCGGGGAGGGCTGCAGACTACCACATGCCTCCTTCGATACATGTGGAGTCACCAGCCGCTTCTTTTCACCTGACAGTGAGGAGTTTCGCCAGGGGGACGTAGCGCGTGGGAGGCTCACGCTATTCCCCCCAGTTCCCCCTACCCCCTGAACAGGTGCCATGACTGACCAGAGGCAGCGCTAGTGCAGCGACCAGGACGCATACCCACATCTGGCTTCCCACCCGCAGACATGGCCAATTGTGTCTGTAGGGATGCCCGACCAAGCCAGAGGTAACACAGGGATTCAAACCAGTGATCCCCATGTTGGTAGGCAACGGAATAGACCGCCACGTCACCCAGGCGCTATTAAGTAGTTTATTAATTTATTGGTCTCCTTGTATGTTTGTTGTTGTTGTTGTTGTTTTTTTAACCATTTAAGCTGATAACAAACTAGACAAACCCATTCTTCATGTGTAGATTTTATTGAGAGCAGAAACACAATGATGCAAAAAGCTGAAACCAGTAAGTTATGAATTTATGAACATGCTATTCAGGGAAATAAATGAAATTCCTGGTGAAATGCATTGGACATGGCGAAAAAGGCTGAAAGAGTAGAAAAATGGAATAGACTTCAAAAATTCCAAAGCATCCCTTTATTCCGAGTAAATTTTTGTCTGGGACTGAATAAGCCTGTTTGCTCTACCAGCCGTCACGACACCAAACCTGCGACCATTTGGATATCCTGTCCGCTTCTCTGCAGGACGGGTTGGATGAAGAGCTTACATGTCAGTTCCTCTCGATGCCTGCCGGTGGTCCTCACAGCATTTTCCCTCACATCTGGGAAGTCCTTCAGGATCAGCTGGATGTTTTCTGTAGAAAGCGAGAACAGCTGGCAGACACTCGGGGCTCGTGTCATGGCCATACACCGAGCCTTGTTCAGAGGGCTGATCTCTGCAGGGAACAACAAGAGACAGGAAGACACATTTTAGGTATTCTGAAACTCTCTTCAGTGTCCCTGTTTGTACATTTGGCCTTGCCAGGTTTTTTTTTTTTTTTGAAAATTCATGTGGATTGTCTTCTAATCCTAGAGAAAGCACAGAGATTGCTTTTCAAATGCAGGTGCATATCTATTGAAGCAAGAGATTTCGCAGAGCGCAGGGGGGAAAAATAACATGCTTACTTGCTTATTTATCTAGCACACAGCTGCCGTGAAATAAGTGAGTCAGCTATTCTGCATGTGTGCTGAGTCAGCATAGGTCAGCTTGTGCGTGCGCACGCATGCACGCGCACACACACACACACACGGCAAGACCAACCAACTTTTTGCATCTCGAATCCTTCCCACTTATGTGACTGCTCTACTTGCCAACAAGATTTTTTTTAAAACGACTTCAACTATAAGAACAACAATAATAACAGCAAAGTCTAAGCTATATATTTAGGGCAGTTAAAAGCACATTTTAGGACTGGTATTTGCCAGTAGTGTGGAGAGAATCACAGTCAGAATAATATATTTGGCTGTTAGCTAGGGGACATTTCTCACACTGCACAAAATAGGCTTCTTTATTTATTCTAACAGCAATATTTACATAATAAACAAGCACATGGAAATTCTTGCATTTTAAGGAAAAACGATTTGTTTTACAATGCCCTTATTCCAATTTTCAAAGTTTAACCATGTGTGTCACATGGAGATACAAAATGACACGATAGCTGATATGTTAGTACTTTATGTAAAGCTCCTGATGAATTAACTGCCTAAGTAAATAAGTAAATAATGTATTCGTCATTTACTGCTACTACTGCTTTTACTACTACTACTACTACTACTACTGCTGCTGCTGCTGCTGCTACTACTACTACTACTACTACTACTGCTTCTACTACTACTACTACTATTACTGCTGCTACTACTACTACTACTGCTGCTGCTGCTGCTGCTGCTACTACTACTACTACTGCTACTACAACTACTACCACCACCACCACCACTACTACTACTACTAATGCTACTACTACAACTGCTTATAGTACTACTACTGCTTTTACTACTACTACTACTACTACTACTGCTGCTACTACTACTACTCCTACCACCACTACTACCAACACCACTACTACTACTGCTACTATCACTACTACTACTACTGCCATGTTACTAAGCTTGTCCAATCCTGTTTTCTTCAGCTAAGAAATATTGCAAAAATCAGAAATACTTTGTCTTTTAAAGATACTGAACTATTACTTCATACTTTCATTTTCTCCCGTCTAGATTACTGTAACTCCCTCTACTCTTGCCTCAACCAAGCTACTTTAAATGATCTACAGTTGGTTCAGAATGCAGCTGATAGACTACTAACTGGGACTAGCTGTAGGTCCCATATTACCCCTATTCTTGCATCCCCCCATTAGTTTCCTGTAAAATTCAGAATAATCTATGAATTCTTATTGATAACATTTAAAGCACTGCATGATCTTGCCCCCAGTTACATTTCTGATCTTCTTATTCCTCATTCCACTCCCCGACCACTCCAATCCTCAAGTCAAGTCAAGTCAAGTCAAGTCAAGTCAAGTCAAGTCAAGTCAAGTCAATTTTATTTGTATAGCCTAATATCACAAATTACAAATTTGCCTCAGTGGGCTTTACAGCAACACAACTTCCTGCCCTGAGACCTGCTCATCAGATAAGGAATAACGCCCTATAAAATAAAAAAGAACAACCTTTAACAGGGAGAAAAAATAGGAAGAAACCTCAGGGAGAGAAACAGAGGAGGGATCTCTCTCCCAAGATGGACAATGTGCAATGGATGTTGTGTTTACACAATTTACAGAATACAACACGGAAAGAGGATAACTCCAACTGCAAAACAAAAGGTGACCACGTCTTTGCAGTTTTAGCCCCAAGGCTCTAGAATATTCTTCCCCAATCCATTAGATTTGCTGAATCATTGGACTGTTTTAAGCGGCTTCTAAAAACCCATCTTTTCAGGCAAGCCCTTTTATAGATCCCCATCACTGCCTTCTGTTTTGGTTCGTTTTTAGCTTGACATGTTACTCCCTATGCCATGTTTTATATTCACTCAATTTATGTATTTACTTGTATTTTTCTGACTGCGTATAAATCACTTTGTAACTATGTGTTTTTAAAAGTGCTATATAAATAAAATTTTCCTTGCTTGCTACTACTACTACTACTACTACTAATAATAATAATAATAACAATAACAATAGTGATAATAATAGATATAAAGTTTGGAACATTTTTATTCTTTCCTTTTGAATATATGGGTGTATATGTGATGTATTTTATTGTGGTTTTACAGCAGCTAAGAGGGTTTTTACTCTGCTTTGCTTGTGCAGATAAAAACCTCTATGCAATTTTAAAATGTTGTAGCAGAGCATCTAATGGCCCCTCATTACATTCGGTACAGTGGAGTTAGTTAGGTCTTTGTAAAGTGAGGTGATGTTGGTTAGACAGCCCCACCTCCAAAGTAGTCTCTGTCACACAGTTCTGTCTGGAAGTTCTGGCCTCCACCATGACCTGGCCATAGTCAATGAAAAACATCCAGTGCGGTCTACTGGCGTATTCTGGCCAACGATGACCTCTCCCTTTTGGTAGACCTCGTACTTCAGCCTAAGAAGGATGATCACAGAAAGGTGAATCAGTTCATCTGGACACAACGCTTAGTGGGAGAAACTTTTCCTCACTCATCCAAGTGACTTCGTCAGTCTCAGCTGATTGCAGGTATCCCCACCCTTATAAACAGCACAGTTGCTGTTTATAATGACTGAAACCGACGATTGATTTCATATGCAAATAGGCATTACAATTGTTGTGTATGAAACACTAATACTGTTCTAAAACTGTTTAAGTAGATAACTGGAAAGTGCACACGGCAGACTTATGACAGTAACGTAGTATATTTATTATTACGCTGTAACAACCTAGCTATCCCGAGTAGAGCGGAGTACCAAGAGAGCGCCCTGGTGGCGATTCTGCCTTATATACTCTTCAGGAACAACCAATAGCTGACCTCCACCTCATTCAGCACCAATCACATTGGTCTGTGCACATTCAAAACCAACCAACCCACACTGGTTAATATTCTGTGTTGGGAACACCACAGCTCCTCCCCTGTAAATTCAAACTTCTTTTTTTTTTTTTAGGATTCTAACATATCCTTTTTGCTCTTAAGCTCATAACCATGTACAGTATTTCTTCAACAGTAACCATACATTACATTACAGATTTCGTTTCTTTTTTTTTTTAACAACCAATCTGCATGTCAGTCACAAGTTCAGTCTATCAGGAGGACGTCTGTCTCTCACAGGACGAGTGTTCCTTTCCACAACTGGCGGTGGTGGTTCTACAGGTCGTTCTTCCACAACCTGTGGTTCAGGATGTTCTGACACATCAGTGTCTGCATTGAAATCATCAATCTTCCAAGAAGCTCTATCACAAGAGTCCACTTGAGTCTGATTTGGATTTCCCTTGACACCCAACATCTGGTTCACATGTCTTTTCACACAATTTCCATTTACTTCAACACTGTATGTGACAGGACCCAACACTTCACTTATAACTCCATTCAACCATTTCTCCCCTCCCCTGTAATTTTTTACCAACACGTGTTGACCGACCTTAAAAGACCTAACACGGGGAAGATTTGGTTCAGATTCGGTCTGCATTCTCTGAGAGAACTTTGGTTTGATAAGACACAACCTGGTTCGCACCTGTCTTCTCAGAAATAGCTCAGCTGGGGTCTTTCCTGTCTTAGTATGGGGTGTGTTTCTGTACCCAATCAGAAAATTTGCTACACAGTGCTCAAACGTCATACCACCAATGGCTCTATTCTTTGCAAGGGATTTCTTAAGATTTTGGACCAATCTTTCAGCTAAACCATTACTTGCAGGATGGTATGCAGGTGACTTGATGTGTTTTACTCCATTTTTAGTCAAAAATGACTCAAACTCTTGCGATACGAACTGAGGTCCATTATCAGTTACAACCTCTTTAGGCAACCCATAAGCTGCAAATAAATTTCTCATTGCTTCAATTGTCTTACATGAAGTAGTAGTGGTCATGGGAACTATCTCTGGCCATCTAGCATAGGCATCCATCACTACTAAAAACATCTGCTTGTGGTCCTCAGCAAAATCAAGATGTACTCTTTCCCATGGACTCGAAGACCATTTCCATGTATGTATCGGTGCGGTAGCAGGCATACTACGCTGCTGCTGACAAATAGTACACTGATTCACTTCACGTTCAATACTGTCATCTAATGTAGGCCACCAGAATAAACTTCTGGTGAGGGGCTTCATTTTAACTATTCCCCAGTGGTGCTCATGTAATTCCGACAATAGCCTGTCTCTTAGTTTATCAGGCACTACCACACGGTAACTCCATAATAAACAATCATCCTCAATGCTAAGCTCTAATTTTCTCTGAAAATAAGGCTTCAGTGACTCATCCTGTACATGTTTAGGCCATCCAGTTAACACCAACTGTTTAACCACTCTTAACACAGGATCTCTGTCTGTTTCTTTGGCTATTTCTCTAGCAGTAAGAGGTAAGTCTTCCAGGTAAGACACTCTGTAAATTGGGTTTGACACCACATCTACATCAGGCTTTACAGGTAATCTTGATAAAGCATCAGCATTGCTATGCTGCTCTGACTTCTTGTACTGGATTCCGTATGTATACGCTGCCAAAATTAGAGCCCACCTTTGTAATCTAGCGGTGGCCAGTGTTGGCATACCTGTTTTAGGCCCCAGAATTTTCAACAGTGGCTTGTGGTCTGTCAATAACAAGAATTTCCTTCCATAAAGATACTCATGGAATTTCATAACTCCAAAAACAAGACCCAGTGCCTCTTTTTCCAGTTGAGAGTAATTCTGTTCTGTTTTAGTTAACATTCTGGATGCAAATGCGATAGGTCTCTCACTTCCATCTTTCATTTTGTGGCTGATTACAGCACCAACTCCATAAGGAGAAGCATCACATGCTAGTATGATATGTAACTCTGCATCAAAATATACTAACAATTTATCTGACTGAAGAGACTTCTTTGCACTATCAAATGCACTTTGACATTTCTCTGACCATTCCCAGGTTGCATCTTTATGCAGCAATGCTGTCATTGGATGAATCAGAGTAGATAGATTAGGGATAAACTTCCCATAGTAGTTTAACAGAGCTAAGAATGACCTGAGTTCAGTTACATTTTTCGGAACTGGAGCCCTCTGAATAGCATCTGTCTTTTCCTTCATTGGCTGTATGCCCATGGCATCAATGACATGCCCTAAGTATGAAACGCTGTTCTGCATGAATGCACACTTCTCTCTTTTAACCCTGAGATTGTAAGTTTCAAGTCTACTAAGCACCTCTTCCAAGTTAGTCAGGTGCCTTTCTGTATCTTTTCCAGTAATTAAGATGTCATCTAAATAACAGATGACCCCTTCCATGCCCTGAAGAACCTGATCCATAATCTTTTGAAAAATAGCAGGGGCGCTAGCAACACCGTAGGGTAACCTATTGTAGTGATACAACCCTCTGTGTGTGTTGATAGTTAGGTAATGTCTTGAATTGTCCTCTAACAGAACTTGCTGATAAGCCTGCGACAAGTCTAATTTGGTAAACTGCTGACCTCCTGCTAGTTTAGCAAATAAATCTTGGGTTTTGGGTAGTGGATACTGTTCCACATTCAACCATGGATTGATGGTGACCTTGTAGTCTCCACATATTCTCACACTGTCATCCTTTTTAGGCACACAAACTATTGGAGCTGCCCACTCACTGTACTTAATGGGTGAGATGACACCTTCAGCTTCCAATTTTGCCAGTTCTCTCTCTACGGCTTCTCTTAATGCATAAGGCACGTTTCTAGGCTTACAGAACTTGGGCACTGCATCTGGAACTACATGTAGTCTGGCTTCAATACCTTTTAACTTGCCTAGCTCAGGTTTGAACACTGATGCATGTCTGGCACACACATCATCCACTGTATCATGAGCCACTCTGTTGACTCTTGACCAGTCTAGCTTTAATTGACTTATCCAGTCTCTGCCCATTAATGCAGGACCTCTTCCTTTCACGACTAGTAGTTCTAGCTTTTCTGAGCGTTCTTTGCATTTCACCTTTGCTGCGAATTTTCCTATCAACGGCAATGATTCCTCACTGTAGGTTTTCAGCACACAATTTGCAGGACTAAGTTTCACATCTTTAAACCTGCGTTTAAGTAGAGTTTCAGATATCACTGACACGGCTGCGCCAGTGTCTACCTCCATTTTAACCCTTGTACCATTTACACTGACATACACATAGTAGGGTTTCACAATGTCACCTTTACCCGTGTTCATTGCAAAAAGTTCGGCCCCTCCACTGTCCAATGTCTGACCAGTGTCAATGTTCTGCACAGCATCCACCATGCACCTTGTCGGCACACAGCAGTCGTCTCTGGCACTGCAGAGCTGAGGCTGGATAGGATCTCCATCTGCCCGAAGACTGTGAGTGTTGCTCTGGTCCACGTGCTTGAGAACGTGGCAACATTCCAAATGCCTGGTCTCTTTCGATGCCTTGCCATAGCTTCCTTCTTTAGGTGAACGGCATGCTTTTGCGATATGTCCCTTTTTCTTGCACTGGTGACACTCTGCGTCCTTGAACCTGCATTCATCCGGTCTGTGGCCTTTCCCATTGCAGCGATAGCAGAGCTTTCCATTAGCTGTAGACTTTATCGTAGCCTCTCTGTGCTTTAGGTTAGCCTTATTTTCTACCACATTAGCTTTATAGCCTTTCTGTGCAAACTGTTGCGCACTGTTGCCTTTTGTTACCTCAAAAGAAAGCGCCATTTCAACTGCGAGCTGTAACGTTAAGTCTTTTGTGTGAGCAGCATTGAGTAACCGATCTCTTAGCTCACTGCTCTTAACTCCACAGACAAACCTATCACGCAGTGCTTCATCTAAAAATGTTCCAAATTTGCATGTGGCTGCTAACTTTCTCAAACTTGCAATGTACTCACTTATTGTTTCGTTTTCCTTTTGCTTTCTTCCGTTAAACTTGCATCTCTCGGCAATAAAGTTGGTTTTCAGGATGTAGTGCTTTTCTAGCATTCCAACCAGTACTTCATATGTTTTACCCGATGACTTATCTGGTGCACACAAATCCATCAGCAAGCTATGCGCCCGTTTTCCTATCACCGTAAGAAATACTGCTTTGGTTTTCTCATCTCGAGTGTCCAATGCATTTGCTGCGAAGTACTGCTCTAACCGCTGGCGATAACTATCAAAACTTTCCTCACTTTCCTCGAAGTGGAAATCTTCTGGCTTACCGAATGCCATCTTCTGTTCGACGGTCCTTTCACTCACCGAACGTCTCTCTCTGGTTGTTCGTCGTTTACTTCTGCCTCGCTGGAGCTGCTTGACATGCTAACTCTGTGACTTCCAACTTAAACATCCCATCCTCGTCGCCAAACTGTGGTGTATGAAACACTAATACTGTTCAAAAACTGTTTAAGTAGATAACTGGAAAGTGCACACGGCAGACTTATGACAGTAATGTAGTATATTTATTATTACGCTGTAACAACCTAGCTATCCCGAGTAGAGCGGAGTACCAAGAGAGCGCCCTGGTGGCGATTCTGCCTTATATACTCTTCAGGAACAACCAATAGCTGACCTCCACCTCATTCAGCACCAATCACATTGGTCTGTGCACATTCAAAACCAACCAACCCACACTGGTTAATATTCTGTGTTGGGAACACCACAACAATTAACTAAAGTTTCATTGGCTATGTGTACTACTCACAGAGGATTGGGGAATGGTTGCAATCACAGCATTGTAAGATGGCGACAGATATACTCTTAGGCCCCCCTCAGTTCAGGGATGGTCGTTCCCTCTTCACAAAGCTGGCCTCTTTGACTCCCCATTCAAACCAGCGTTCCTCACTATCAAGGATGTGCACATCCTCGTCCTTGAAAAAGTAGCCACTGGCCTGTAGATGGGTGCAGACTGCGGGGTCCTGGCCTGATGTGTTAGCTCTTCTGTGTTGTGCCATCCTCTTGGCCAGCATCTATTTGGTTCCCCCAATATACAATTCATGGCAATCCTACTGACACTTAACAGCGTACACTATATTGCTCTGTTTGTGCCGGAGGACCCAATCCTTAGGGTGGACCAATTTCTGGCACAGCGTGTTTTGTGGTTTGAAAGCAACTGAGATGTGGTGTTTGGAAAATATACACCTTAACTTTTCCGACATTCCCACCACCACTGGTTTACGCTTAGGCAGCTGTTGTCCTTCTCCTCTCTTCGATCGGCTGGTGCACTGTTTGGGTATCTTCCTGGCTTTGACAAACGTCCAGTTAGGATAACCACTGTTAACAAGGGCCTGTTTAATGTGGGCTTTCTCCCCTTCCCTGGCCACTGTGTTGGCGGGGATGTTGTCAGCTTGGTGGTACAGCATCCTGATGACTATTTTGTGCTCCAGTTGATGATTAACGTTGTGTCCAGATGAACTGATTCACTGTTCTGTGATTTCCTTACCTGGATTATTTAGCATGCATAAAGACACTATGGAGGATGATGTTGATGAAGATGACATCTTGATTTTGGAACAACTCAGCAGGCTGCCACACATCACTGTCAATTTGTAGCCCAATTTACAGCACAGTTTCAGAAACCATGCAGGTCATGATGACCAGATCTCAATTTAATCTTTAGAGGGACAAAGGACAATCCATCCATTCATTAAAGTTGTCTTTTAAAGTGTGATACCAAATTGTCTGGGTGCCAAACACAGACAAAATGTGGGGGAAAAAGGAGGGGTTGTCTGTGACATGGAAACAAAGATGGCCCCCTCTTGTGTCACTGATTTGAGGTTCTACTTGTTAGTCAATAGATCCATTGAGACGCTAATCCTATGGAAGAGAGCTCAGGAAACACCAAAGAAATACATCTCTGTTGGTGTCATGTTCTGTAAAAACTACAAACAGGATTTCCGGTTATGTGATGTAGGTAGAGGACGCATGACTGAGGGCTCCCAGTCTACTTTTTGACAAAACTTGTTTTACCTAGCTTTTCCTTTGAGACTTTGACAAACACGGCCTAGTAAGACTTACTTTAGAGACATTTTGCAAGATGAGCCACTGTAAACTTGCCAAACCAGCAAGTAGCGTTGACAAAACTCAGCTAGTGCTAACCATGCATATGCTAATGTTTCCAAGAACGCAGCCGAGAAGCTAGCAGTGTTTGCTAACAACCCTTTGACAACGATAGAAACCGGAGACACCACAGCCTTCCATGGATCAACTGTCTGCAGAATTCGAAAAGCAGAGGAGGTCACTTAGGGATGATGTTTCTTCCCTGATCCAAGAGTCCACTAAACCCCTACAAGCCTCATTGGACTCCTTGCAGGTGACAATGAACTCGTTCCAAAAGCATGTTACCTTTGTGGAATCTGTAACCAGTGACAACTTTGAACGTTTAACTGCAGCCGAGTCCACCATCAAAACACTCCGAACCCAAAACCTGTCTCTGCAGGACCGGATTGACAACCTCGAGAACCGATCGTGGAGGGCCAGTCTCCGTGTACTGAACATTCCTGAAGGCAGTGAGGACGGTAAAGATCCGGTCACGTTCAAGTTGGAGATGCTGATGCAAATGATGGGTCCTGGTGTCTTTTCTGTACCGCCCGAGCTGGAGAGAACACACCAGACCCCGACCTTCAATTCCGGCCGAGGAACATCCCCCCGCATGTTCCTGGTTTGCTTTTCCAGATTCAAGCAGAAGGAAGTTGCACTGCACTGGGCCAGGGACCACGAGCTGAAATACCAAGGAGCCATTATAAGGGTCTATCAAGACCTCAGCGCAGCACTCACCAAAAAGCGGGCCGCATTTAACGGCATCAAACAAGCTCTGTACGAAAAAAACGCACGGTTCCACCTACTGCACCCGGCCCAGCTGTGCGTGATGTATGGAGATGACTCGCACATCTTTGACTCCCCTGATGAAGCTCAGAAGTTTCACGATCAGAAGATAGCTAAAAAGTAGGCTAGCAAAATGGCTATTTTGAACTACACTTGTTGGAGACTGTTGATTACCTGGACTGATTTGAAAATGGGGGCTATGTTTACCATTTGAACTCACCCTCTCAACAGTCCTGAGACTAAAGGTATGGTCACTCTGGCTGTATTATTGCTGGGCTACATTAACTCATTTGTGTTCATCTTACTCATTATATAGACGTCGCCTACTTTTTTTTTTTTAATTGCCATCATAGGCTGTGCTTTCATACGTATATTCGGCTCTTAAGCACGACGTCACGACGCACGACGCGACGTCACGTGTGGGCGGAGTTATACTTCCGGTGCCTTGGGGAATCTCACTGCATTATTTTCCACTCAAAACAATATGTCTGAACCCATAAATATATTTACATTAATGTCTTTTTTTAAAGACGAACCTCTCAGGGTGAAAAAGGGTCTCAATGCTTTCAATTCAGATAGAGTTGTGAACGTAAATGTTTCAGGGGGCATTATAAAAGGCAAGGTACAGGCTTCCATGAAACAGAAAGTTTATCAGGTTGAGGTGAGTGAGCTAACAGGGTTAGCTAGCGTTAGCTTGGTAATGTTGGGTATTCTGGCTTCTGATGTTATATCCCACGTTTACTGGCGATTCATAAGCCTTGGATAAAGACTGCCAGTGCTTTATTTTGTCGGTAGATAATTGTTTTCCGACGTTTGACTTGTTAAAATAACTCTGACGTTCTTGGATCCAAGGCTAGCTTTTCATGTGTCTAGCTCCAGAATGGCTATGATCGTACATACTGTAACGCTGTAAAGGTTTAATGAATTTAAAATACATATTAGGAATTAATGAAATATAGACTTACATGTAAGATCACAGCCATTTTAGGGCTACCATGTGTGCTACGATCTGTTTCTTATTAACGTTATAGGCCACGTTGGATACAGGTCAGCTGGGCACCAGGAAATCTCTGGGCACCTTGATGTAAAATGTTCTATTTTGTCCAAAATGTTTGGAAACATGTAATATTAGAAGAACGGTCTTAACCACATGAACCCCAGCATTCATTTAGTCATCCTCAGACGAGTTTGCCAAGGGTTTTAATTAAATTTAATTAATCAAATTAATCAAATTTAAACCTTTGTGCGTATTTAAGGACTGTGGGGCACAACTCCTCACAGCTCTTGAACCATTCTTAGTCTGTTCCCTCCTAGACCAGTTTGCCATGTGTGACCCTACAGTAGCGCAAGGCTACAGACAACATAGCTCTCGGGATTCATGGGGTCACTCAAACCTCTCCACCACGTTAAGGTGATGGTTCGAGGAGAGCATAACATAATAACATAAAACACAAGACACTTAGTTAGAGCCCTGAAGGACTCTGTCCAACCATATGGGTTGGATAAGTGGTTAAGTAATGTAAAGTATACATGATGTGAACATGCACGGTACATAATTATCATTTAATTATGCAAATTTGCATATTTAAATGTTGTATTCCTCATATGGTGATCCTCTTCTTTACGTTGACAGTAGTTTTTGCACTATACATTTTGTTACCAATGTTGATGTTTTGCACTTTATACTTTTTACAGTGACATTAGTTTTTGCACTATGCATTTTGTTACAAATGTGTTCTGATTAAAAAAAATCAAGCAGTGTTCTTAATTCAGTATTACTTTATTAAAAGTATAAATACATGAATCTGATTCTGCTTACATTTATTCAAGTCATTTCATGCTATTTCCCGAAGAATTGGTGTTTGTAGGTTGGTAAGACACACGCACACTTTCAGTATTTTGTTTATGTTTTTAGTGAACTGATATGGGATATTGTCCAAAATGTTGAACAATTTCTGAATGGAGCGCTCCACATGGATCCTAGCACTGGATATGAGTTTGTTTTTCTTAACTTCTTCTTGTGTGAACTGTCCATTAACAAGGAAAGACGGGATGTTGAGTGAAACCCCTTCTGGCAAGATGTCCCGGATTGTGAAGCTTTTATCTGCCATCACCATGTCTCCTGGGCGTAGATGATTGAGAACTCCAGAATCTAATGTAATAGCCTTGTCTGAGGCACTTCCACCATAATAGTCACTGACAAATGTTATCACTCCATTAGGAGCCACACCTATTAAGGCTTTGTGTGTGGTCCGTTTTTTGTACTGGCTCCATAAATGATTCTGTTTGTCAAGCCTCTCTGTCCTGGAGACTGCTAACTCTGTGCAATCGAGCACAATCCTACAGTTAGGAAACGGACGGAAACACTCTGGCAACGATGCCTGGTTCTTCTCTATGGAGGGGATGTTGTTCTCAAGCATACCAACATATAAAATGTCATACAGGGCACTGACAATGGTGATAAAAATGTTGGTAACTGTGGCTGTACTGCAATTAAACCTGGTTGCAAGGTCTTCATGACCAGAATTAAGTTTGAGCTTCATCAAAGTCAGTAGCAACTGATCGACTAGTGGCATAGACTGGACTGTCCAATTCGAATGATATTGTAGCTCAAACTTAGATAAGAGTGCTTCCAAAACCAGGACGGTAGCAACATCTGGTAAGCCAGTGAAATATTTTACTTTGACACGATTGGAAGATATTTGGCTGAAGGAAAAGGTCTGTTTTTGTTTCTCCAATTCTCTTTTCAATTTTTCATTCTCTCTTCTCAACATGTCAACCTCTATCTCTAGCAGCGCAACACTGTTAAAAGGGTTGTCTGAAGTACGAGGGGTGTCTGCGGTTGGGTTGTCTGAAGTACTAGGGGTGTCTGCGGTTGGGTTGTCTGAAGTACCAGGGGTGTCTGCGGTTGGGTTGTCTGAAGTATTAGGGGTGTCTGCGGTTGGGTTGTCTGAAGTACTAGGGGTGTCTGCGGTTGGGTTGTCTGAAGTACCAGGGGTGTCTGCGGTTGGGTTGTCTGAAGTATTAGGGGTGTCTGCGGTTGGGTTGTCTGAAGTACTAGGGGTGTCTGCGGTTGGGTTGTCTGAAGTACTAGGGGTGTCTGCGGTTGGGTTGTCTGAAGTACTAGGGGTCTCTGCGGTTGGGTTGTCTGAAGTACTAGGGGGCTCTGCGGTTGCAATGTCAGAATTTTGTAATTCAAGTTCATTTGTCCCTTCTTCACCACTGGGAGGGAGTGGTACTGTTTTTCTCTTCTTGTGTGGAAGGCTGAGGTGGCCTGGGAAAGTCTTCCCCTCGTTCCAAGCAAAACGTGATGGGCCAGCAGCTTTGCCATTTGGAAAATGCCAACTGCACACCCTTGAGCAGGGGCTTGGTGTAAAGCCATCACGCCTGTAAAAAAAAAAAAGAATGAGAGATTTAGAAATGATTGGCAATGAAAACTTGAAGCTGCATTGTCACTTATCGTCTGCCCTGGATTTGAACAATTAAAGTGGCATTCTTTAACTTTTTTCGATAAAAAATAAAGTTGATTTTGGTCAAGATTTACCACTATCTTTCACTGAAGGAGGTAACACTGTACTAATTCAGCCTATTTCCCATTCATGAAATCTTCAACATCTGCTACAACGCCCATTTTTGTGTCTGTGTCTGGTTAGACACAGTCACAAACATGGGCATTGTAACAGATGGTGAAGGATTTGTGAATGGGAAATAGGCTAAATCAGTCCTCTGTTACCTCCTTCAGTGAAAGATAGTGGTAAATTGTGACCAAAATCAACTTTATTTTTTATCAAAAAAAGTTAAAGAATGCCACTTTAACCATCAATTATTTAAAACACAATTTCTATTGTGTTAACATACTCTACTGTAAAGATTGTATAATGATATTATACAAACAGTCTACCATACAGATTGGGCAAGTTATATTGTATTCACATACTATACAATACAGATTTTTTTTGGGGGGGGGGCAAATATTATAGCCTTTTCATAGCCTTTTCATAAAGGAAAGGTTACATAGTAAGGCTTTAGAATTAGATGTCAGTCTCCCTACAGAAACATTATTTTTTGTAGATATGAAGTTTCATTGTTTGATTTATATGGGAAAAGTCAGAAGTGAAACTACTGTAACATAACAGGCAGAAACAGCACATTCACCTGGACTATCTAACGTTATGTACCCCTGCTTATTCATGCATTTACTCCAAGTCTCTTTAATGATAATCCCCTTGAGATGCATCATCTCGTTTTAGATAATCATGGGCTAACAATGCATAGAATAATGCAGTTTTCCGAGTGTGTAGCTGACATAATGCTTGCTTACAGTAACTGTATGTCTTCACAGACAGGGTTGTAGTAGTAACAACATAAGTGGCTAACCGATGCTTGTTTACCCTCCACTACACTCTGATTAAAGCCTTATTGAGCAGAAAAACATATGGAAAAGCACATATATTGATCCTCGCTTGTTGAATTAGCTAAAAATCTAAATACCTGTCTAGTATGTAACGTGGATTTCGGTAACAAGAGGGTAGCTACCGGTAGTAGCTAGTCTGCAGTGCAGGGTAGCTAGTCTGCACTTAGCACAAAAGTCGGCGCCAAACTTCGATTTTCAATGCATTTCTTCAATAGCAACTTACCGTATTAACTGCAGCCACCTCTTCTTATCTTTGTCTTTCGGAGGAAAGCGATAGAAAGACAGTTTGGTCTTAGTTTTACTCTCTGATCGATTTAAACAAAGGGGGACACAGCAGTGAGGCATATTGTCAACAAGTCGATGGAGCCGGAAGCAAATTCGCGCGCGCGCGCCTACGCAACAGGGACGTGCCTACGTCATAGCTTAAGACGCGAATTGATTGTTCACCTGGCCTACAGACGTTATGCTGTTCTATTTTTCATTTTATTTTTTCCTTGAGTATGATAGGCACTTAATATTTCATTGCTGGGAGCCTTCTTTGTTGAAAGAGTCAGGTTGTATTACCGGAAGGTCTTGGGAATAGGGCTATTTATCCTGCAGCTTGCCTCAGAGAGAGGAACAAGTATAGGCTCAGCTTTAGTTTCGTTCATGTTTGGGATGTGGGGCAGGGTTATGGGAAGGGGTACCCCTAGTTTTTTACAATGTGTATTCTCTTTTGTTCTCCTTAGAGAGGTTATTCATGAGGCTGTGCATTCTATTACAACCACTTATTTATCTTGTCACTGTCATCACTGTTACTCTACCATTCCTGGCTAAATATAGAAATAGAACTAGTAAGGCTGGTGTACGATTCATCAGCTGGAATATAAAAGGTTTAAACGGGCATGTAAAAAGAGCTAGAATATTCAATAACCTTAAATATTTACATCGTGAAATTGCATTTCTTCAAGAAACTCACCTGTTGGTTAAAGATCAAGTCAGACTAAGAAAAGGTTGGGTAGGCCATGTGTTTCACCCGAATTTAACAGCTATATTGATACATAAAAAAATTCAGTTCAGTGCATCCACTGTTATTTCAGATCCACAGGGATGCTATGTTATGGTGTCTGGGCTCCTTTTCCACAAACCTTTCGTTTTGGTTAATGTTTATGCCCCAAATTGGGATGATGATAAATTTATAGAAAGAGTCACTTCATTAATAGCAGATTTGAACTCACAACAACTTATCTTTGGTGGCGATCTGAACTGTGTTATTAATCCAGTATTAGACTGTTTTAATCCTAAATACACAACCCCTTCAAAAGTGGCCAAATCACTGTCACCCTTTATGGAACAGATAGGAGGTGTTGACCCTTGGCGTTCCTTATTTCCACAAAATCAGTCCTTCTTCTTTTCCCTTGTTCATCATTCGTATAGTAGAATAGACTATTTCTTCACTGATAGAACGTTTCTCCCCTATGTCATGAAAACTGAATATTTGACTATAACTGAATCAGATCACCCTGATTAGGATAAGCAGCTTGGAAAATGGATGGATGGATGGATCATGCCCATGTGTTACTAGATATCACATTTCCTCTTAACAATTTGGAACGTTCTCCTTGGAAATTAGACAAAACTTTATTGGCTGATAAAGCCTTTTGTGTATTGATATCTAAAAAATTTTTTCATGACTTTATCGAATTCCAATAAAAAAGATAATATTTCCCCATCATTGCTTTGGGAAACATTGAAAGCTGTAATCAGGGGTGCAATTATGTCATATTCAGCTAGATTCAATAAGATGCAAAGACTTGAACAGGACCAGCTCATTAAATCTATAGATACAGTGGATGCTCTGTACTCTACCTACCCTCCCCCTGAGCTCAACAGGAAGCTCGACCTCCAAACCCAATACAACTTATCAACTAGAAAGACAGAACGACTCTTACTGAAATCACGTGGATATGTCTATGAGCATGGTGAAAAGGGTGGTCGTCTCTTAGCACACCAGCTTAAGTGCCAAGCAGTTGCTTGACAGATCCCACATATTAGGAAACCAAATGGGAAGTTAACTAGTGACCCAGGAGAAATTAATGAAACATTCACCTCATTTTACTCAAACCTATATACGTAAGAAGAACAAGTGACAGTATTGAAATTGATTTTTTTTTTGATAATCTCCAGGCTCCTATCCACACAATTCATAGGACGGAGACTGAACTCCCACTACAACAGACAGAAATCATTATCACAATAATGGTGATGCAAAGTGGTAAAACACCTGGCCCGGATGGGTACCCAACAGAAATCTTTAAAACATTTTCTAACAAATTGTCTATAATATTAGAATGGAGGACTTGGATGCACCTCCCCAAAAAGAAACACTTACTGTGGTGCTAAACCCCAAAAAACATATACTTCAAAGAACCATATCCAAGGAGGTAGGGTAGCACTCACCAATTTCAAAAAGGACAGGGACAGTGCCTCATTTCCACCAATTTATTTTGGCCAGCAAAACATGCTAACGTTTCGGCCTACTGCTACAGGCCTTCATCAGAGCATAGATGGATGTGGTTCTTTGTCTGTAATTTTACTCGATATGTTTAATGATTCTCTGTCTCGTGGGTCGCAAACACTGACTGAAGCATCAATTACCCTCCTACTTAAGCCAGGAATGTGGTTCATATCGACCCATCTCTCTCCTAAACTGTGATGTGAAGACCCTAGCCAAAGCTCCTGCCTTACGCCTAGAAACCACAATGCATGATGTGATATCTGTTGACCAAACCGGCTTCATTTCGGGACAACATTCATTTACAAATATCTGTCGGCTTTTGAATATTATTCACTCTCCTGTGTCCAGCGAGGTACCAGAGGTGGTCATCTCAAAATGGAAATAGTCTAAGTACATGCCTGTTGTATTTTGTGCTTGTTAACATTTCCAAATAAAAAGATTATTAAAAAAACAACAACAACAAACAGTCAGTGAGAACATCCTACGTGATCTGAGTTTAAGTATCTTGTTATGAATAGGGAAGAGGGCATATGTCATTTGAGTCTGTGTGTTGTCGATTTCTGTTTCAAAGAAACCATGCAGTTGCCAGATAGATCACAACCAGTAAACCTAATTTTGAGACAGTGCAGATGGTTAATCTGTCAGCATCAAAAAACACGTTCATATACTTGCATTCCTCAAAGCCCACACTGATTCTGATCCAGCCACTAATCATCACACAACTTCCCATTGTTCCTTTACTTTAAAACATTTAAACATCTGGTGAGCCGATGGGTGTTTCCAGTTGGATTTTTGTATAAATGTGAAGGGTTTGGGGATAACTCTGCCTCTGAGACCCAGATTCTCTGCTGAGCCCATTTCTGGAGCAACACCAGTAGGTGTTGCAGCATGATAATAGTGTTTATTTTGGTAATTATGTCATGAAATGTGGCCTGTTGTGCTGGTGAAATTGTGACTTCACTTTTTTGAGTAGAGCAAGTTGAGTGAAAAGGCCAGATGAACTGTTATTGCGCTAAGTTTTTAGTAAATGTGTATAGATGTAAAGAAGGAACCAGGCTTGGTTACGTCAGGTTTTTTTTTTGTGTATTTTTTTACCTCTGCCCTACCATTAAATGGTCTGTCCTCAGGAAAGTCCTGTAGCAGAGGGACAAAATACTACAAGCAGTCGTTCCAGTAGCACATACAAAACTGAACAAAGCATCAGAAAACTAAACTGGGGGCATCTGGGTAGCGTAGCAGTCTATTACATTGTCTACCAACACGGGGATCGCTAGTTCAAATCCCCATGTTACTTGCGGCTTGGTTGGTCGTGTCTGTGGGTGGGAAGCCAGATGTGGGTACGTGTTCTGGTCGCTGCACTAGTGCCTCCTCTGGTCAGTCATGGCGCCTGTTCGGGGGGGGGGGGGGTTAGGGGGAATAGCGTGAGCCTCCCACGCGCTATGTCCCCCTGGCGAAACTTCTCACTATCAGATGAAAAGAAGCGGCTGGCGACTCCATATGTATTGGAGGAGGCATGTGGTAGTCTGCAGCCCTCCCCGGATCAGCACAGGGGGTGGAGCAGCGACCGGGACAGCTCGGAAGAGTGGGGTAATTGGCTGGGGTACAATTGGGGAGAGAATGGGGGGGAAGAAAACTAAACTGAACTCTCAGACATAGATGAGGCCAGAGAGTTCAACTCCTGCACCACTGCCTCATGCTTGGGTAGCCAGTGCCATGGTGTCTTTTTGTCCAGTAGCCACGGCACTCTTTTTGCATCAGTTGGGTTTGGCATGTCAAGGATTGCCTTCACTTTTCAGGGTCCGGCTTCAGGCCAGTGGCTGAGAGAATATGGTAATGGAAGTGAACATATCTCACCTTGAACTGCAGCTTCTTTAGGCCAAGGTGCAGCTTGATCACTCAGCAGTGCTCCATCAGTGCCACAAGCTTTACATCATGGTCATGTTCCTTGAGCCCAGCCAGTAACTCGTGCTGCTTGCGCTGGTAGACTTCAGGTGGCACGTATATGCCAAACAGGAGCTTAAGCCAGTGTTTTCGACCCCAGCGGGTCCAGAAGGTGGTCATGAGGCTTGTAACTGCACCCAAAGTTTTTCTTCTGGTACAGACAAAACTACGCTCCGACTGATGTTTGACAAGTGGTTTATCATCTTCTTTCACAACTTCAAACACTGTGAAAAACTGAAATGATCCAATTACATTCACATTAACTTATGAAACAATAAATGAATTACACAAAGGTAGAATGATTAACAAACAAAACACACACCATGTGCACCTTCTGACCAGAGATTAGGAATTATCGCTTTCTTTTAATGTCGCACTGATTCTCTTCTTTTGCAACAACACCTTCCTCACTCTGTCTGCAACTTGAGATGGTTCCAGCAATCTACGTATTTCCTCTTAAATTCAACTGATCACATGACCAGTATCTTGCCTATTCAGTGTAGCTCACTTATCTGAACAGTAGGTGTCATTACTACCTAAAACATTGTGAAACCAAAAATCATATTTACAAATATTTTTTAAAATATGATTACACAACAACACTTATTATACTAAACAAACTATTTCCTTTGGAAAGGTTTTTTAAGACATTAAGAAAGAAACATTTTCCTGCTACAGCTACAAGGCTGCTTTCTTCATCCAGCTTGCATTGCAAGAACGCATCTCGAGCATCCACCCGGGTGAAGATCCTGGCCTTGGGAAGCTTGTAGAGGACATCCTCCAGTGTCGGCATGATATAGTGAGAGCGTTTCAGTGCCTGGTTCAGATGCTTTGGGTCTATGCAGACCCTCAGTTTCTCTGGCTTTTTTACAATGACCATATTACTGATCCAGTCAGTTGGACCAGTCACAGATGTCATGTGGCCATTTTCCTCATACTTGTCTAGCTGCGCCTTCACAGCCGCTTTCATTGCAATGGGCACATTGTGAGGAACGCACTGGACTGGAGTGACGCTCTTATCCAGCTCGAAGTGCACCTCCCCAGGTACTGATTCGACAGGCCCGTTGAATACGTCATCATACCTGCTAAGCAGTTGTTCTTTGGACAAGGGTCTACACTGGACATGCTCCATGGCATGCAGGTAATTTGGTATTGTGAAATGAATCAGTCCCAGGTGTTCACATGTGGGACCTGAGAGGAGGGGATATTGACTGGCGTTCACTATTTCAAACTCTAGCTTGTGCTTTTGTCCTCTAATAGCACATTTAGTCTCGAAAATTGCCAAAGAGCTCATAAGCTCTCCTGAGTATAACTTTAGTCTAGTATTACTGGGCAAGAGCTGTGTGTCAGGTGCCAGCTTAATTTTATCTTTGTAGCTCATCACGTTGCACGTAGCACCCAAATCCAGTTGGCATTGTTGCAGCTTGTTGAGTATTCGCAGAGACACGGACCATTTCTTACCTCTTGACTGTACAGCTCCTATGGTTTCATACATGTAGATGTCATCCTCACTGTTCTGCTCTGAATTGACATCGAGTATGGCCTTTGCGTCACCTTGTTGTTGCGCCTGGAGAATGAGATTGTGCAAATACCTGCATTCGCTGCCCATTAAACTTCTCAAAGTCGCCACTTGGACTTCCTTGGGTTTCTCGAGCAGTCCAATCGGCAGCGCATAGTCCTTGTATTCATCTCTAAAATTATCCCAATTAGCATGCCAGTAACCCATAAGATTCATACGTATCGGAGGGGGGATGTTCGTCGCCAGTCATGGAATGTGAGGTCTCGTCTGCAGACATGTTAGCGTTGGCTGGCTAACAACTTAGCCACTTGATCTAACTTAGCTAATTTACCACACAATGGTGTTTGTTCGCATATGGAACGTATTTCGCCTATGACGTTACTTTTCTTTGTTACAAAAACAACAAAAATGTAGTTTCCGAGCCACTTCTGACACTATGTTTCAGTATAATGAACGAAGACAGACGCGTGGACGTGGTGTCAAGTTCAGTAGCCATTTTAGAACAGATACAAGTCCCTGTGTGCGGGGTTGATAGCTTCCAAACTGCTTCCGGCGTATGACAGCCTGGTTAGTTGATTACCTATCATCTAGACCCTGTAACAGCAATGCTGATGAGGTGTTTCCCCCCAAAACTCATCATCTAATCCTGTGTGGTGAAATCTCTGTCTCAAGCTGTTGTAAACTGATTCTGCATCTGTGCCGTGTCAATTTTGCAATGTCTAAAAATACATTGTCTACATCTCCTTTCCCACTCACATCACATCTCACGTATATAATGAGATAAGCACGTACGTGTATTGTGCTTTCATCAGTGGTGATGCTGATTTTTGAATTGATTTCTTTAATATTTGAAACAAACTTCTTCCGCATTTGCTGTGGAATATGGCATACAATTTCAGCACACGAGTGATCTGACATGCGTACAGTGCTTACTTTTGCGCCATTGAGCTCTGGAAGCTTCATCAAAGGAGGGAGCTTTTTATAAGCCAGCCTTTCCTTAGCCACCATATAGGCGGATCTGAATGAAGTTGCTGTTTCTTCCATTAACTTGGAATTGATCTCGAGTACCTTGTTTGGCAGAATCTCTTTTTGCTTGGTTGCTGCGACTTCAGCAGCATCAGCGTCAGCTGTAGAAGACGCCTCTTGCTCTGGTTGTTCTTCGATTGGCCTAGATTTTTTAGCAAATCCGAAATTTGCGACTAAGCTCCCTTGTTTTCTTTTTGACATAGCTATCTGTATGCTGACTACAAAAGAAGTAAGTAATGGCAATTTGGCGCACGGACTAAGTGGGACTAGACAGTTTGTTTTGTTTTGTTTGTTTTTTCCGTAAAGTTTTTTTTTCTGATTGCGCCGCCACGCTTCGATGGTGATGGCAAAAATTGCATGCATGCCGGTATCTTTATTAAAAGTGAATTCGTGATCCTCATGTATGAATATTGCATCAATAATAGCCTAATTTTACACATGATCCATGATGATGAAGACAGAAAAATAGAAATGCATAGAATATTGTCAATATTTTAGAGACCCCCCCACCCCAAAATTTCACAAATCACGTCTTCAGATCATGTGCTCATCATCAAATCAAGTGCTCATGTCAAATCATGCACAAATCATGTGCTCATGTCTTATTAAGGAGAGCCAAGCTCCCCCTGACTCCTCCGTAGTTCACACCCTGCTTTCTATAACAAATATGACTCCAGTTTGCAGAAAATGCAGGCATGTCATCTACTTTACAATCTCACTGATGACACCATAAAGATACATATTTACATGTTGCCCTTTCAAGCTTAACCTCTCTGGTTCACTGAAAATCACAGGGCTGGAGACAAGGAGCGGGCGGATCATACTAACAATTCACACAGATCTGAATGATCTTATCTGCAATCAGCTGAGTTGGGTCAACAACCTGATTACAGGGCAAAAATTAGTCCTGTTTCATTTCTTGCCTGACAAAATGTCGTTTGTGTTGTATACTCCTATTTCTAATTGAGTATAACTTCTAATAAAGAGGCAGGAGACAGAGGAGTATTTTATGTGGTAGTTTGGGGTTGAAATGAGCGAGGGCCTCTCATTCAGAGAGGGCCAACTTGACTTCTCTGAGAGCTGCCTCACATTTGTCTGTCCACTTCCATATCTTGCTTTTGTTTAAAAGCTCATGCAGTGGCTCCAGCTTATTGGCTCAGTTAGGCACGAACTTTGCATAGTATGTTAGCAGGCCAAGGAATGACCTCAGTTGACTCACATTCTTCAGGGATGGTGCATCCACAATAGCCTTCACTTTTGATGGTGCCTTGTGGAGTCCATTACTGTCAATTATGTGGCCCAGGTACTCAACAGAAGATCTGAAAAACTCACATTTATTCTTCCTTACTCTCAGACCATAATCCTCCAGTCTTTGTAGTGTTGCATCCAGGTTCTTTAAGTGGGACTCCTCATCTGGACCCGTGATAAGGAGGTCATCCAGATAGCACTGGACCCCTGGTAGCCCACTCAAAATTTGGTCCATTGCTCTTTGGAACAGTGTAGGAGCAGAAGTAATCCCAAAAGGGAGCCTATGGTACCTGTACAGCCCTTTGTGTGTCACTATGGTCAACAGTTCCCGTGACTCTGGATCCACATGCATCTGCAGATATGCCTGACATAAGTCTATCTTACTAAACTTCTGTCCTCCAGACAAACCTGAAAAGAGGTCATCGATGGGGGGTAAAGGATACTGTCCTGCAGTCAAGACAGGGTTCACAGTGACTTTAAAATCACCGCAAATCCTTAGAGACCTGTCCTTTTTCATGACTGGTACAATTGGTGTAGCCCATTCGCTTGTTCTCACTGGTTGCAATACTCCACTCTTCTCTAATTTGTCTAATTCTGCCTCTACCTTGGGTCTGATGGCATACGGGACAGGTCTAGCTTTTAGACACTTTGGTGTGCTTCCTGGACTGACTGTCAGCTTAACTGTAATGTCTTTCATGCTGCCGAGTTCTCCATCAAAAACCTTGGAGTGTTTCTCCAAGATCTCCTGTAGCGGGCACGTGTCTCTGTCATTAACCAGGAACACACCCTGCCAGTTCAGTCTGAGCTTTTCCAGCCATCTGCGGCCTAGCAGAGCTGGACAGTTTCCTTTAATGACGTAGAGTGAAAGAATCCTTTTCTGTTTGTTGTGTTCCACTGTCACGTCCACAATGCCTAACACTGGAACAGCCTCACCCATGTACGTCCTTAATCTAGACTTTGTCATTCGTAGAGCAAGGTACTGCAGCTTCTCCTTATAGACAGCTTCTGATACCATGGATACACGTGTACCGGTGTCTACTTGCATCTGCACTGCTTGGTTCTCCAACAGTGGTGTGATCCAGTATCCATCATCACTGTCCCTCACAGATAGAACACAAACTTTGTCATCGTCAGACTCACAGCTGCTCTGCTCATCCAGGTCATGCTCCATCTTATTCACGTGTTTCGTTTTGTTTTGGTGGAAGCCGCTTTCCTTCTTTTCAATGTGCTGTTTGTATGTTTGGGTCTTTTTTGTTTTACAGGCACATTCAATATGGCCTTTCTTACCACAGTGTCTGCAGTCTAAGTCTGTACACCAGTACTTTGATTCCTGGTGCCCTGTTTTACCACAACGGTAGCATGACTTGCCAGCTGCTGCCTTGTTCTTGGACTCATAAGACAACTGATGCACTTGTGTTGATGCCCTTAGTTGCTGTGCTTCACTAGCAGCCATCTCCATGGACGTGCTTATCGTTACGGCCTTTTTTTTAGTGTCAAATCAGCCACAGAAAGTAGTTGTTTCTGGATGGACTAACAACGTAGGCCACACACCAATCTGTCACGTATGGTGTCATTGAGCACATGTCCAAATTCACAATGTTCAGATAACCGTTTCAGTGCAGCTACGAACTGTGAAACAGATCCCCCCTCTTCCTGGTTCCTTTTGTGGAATCTGAACCGCTCTGCGATGATCAGTGGCTTAGGAGAGTAGTGCTTTCCCAGTATTTGGACTATCTCATCATATGATTTGTCCCCTGGCTTGTCAGGTTGCTCTAAACTGCGCAGTAGGTTGAATGATTTTCAACACTCAAGAATGTTGGCACTACAACCTCTCCATTAATCTTGTTAGCAAGTATAAAATACTCAAAACCTTTCAATGTATGCGCGCCACTGCTCTGTGTTTTCTTCAAATGGTCCTATGTTTCCTATTAGTGCCGCCATTTTCATACAATATCTGTTGTTTTCCACTAATTTCAGCAATTAGCCTAAAACTTAAGCTAATTTTCCTTTTTGTTTGTGTTTCGTGTGACTTACTGCCCTTCTTTTCTCCCTTTTCTTACCGTCTCCTTTCCACCGCGGAGATTCCGCCTCCTCACGCAGCAGTGCTGTCCTCTGTTCGAGTGCCGTCTTCCCCACAATATGGTAGCTAGCTTGCTAGCTTGTAGCAAAGTTAGCCGCAACCTCGCGCTGTACATCCACGGGATAAACTTGTATAAGTCGGACTTTCTACCGAAAATAATAAACACAACGTGGGAAAGTATTACCTCGTCGCCAGTTTTGTTGTATACTCATATTTCTATTTGAGTATAACGTCTAATAAAGAGGCAAGAGACGGACGAGTATTTTATGTGGTCAGACACGTTCTTGTCGGAACCCCGGAATCCGCATGGCCATAACACAGAAAGTACACAGGGAAGCGTGACGGTATCTCAGAAGGGACAAACATAAATGGCCAATACATAACAGTTTGCTGGCGTTATTTTGATACAGTTGCATATCTGTTGTGTTGCTAAGGGACCACTCGAAGACAGGTTTGTTAGCATACGCTTCTTTACTTGAACAACCGACGTCACACTCCTCCCCTCTTACAGTCACTTACATCCTATCTTGTCCTCTAGCTCTCCCTACTGTCCTCCAACTGCATCAACTCAAGACATCACGTATCCCCTTTGCAAAAGATAACATTTCCGTCACCAACTATACAATCAATGCGGTGCTTATGCTGAACTGTATAAGCTATGAACAGTCTTACAATAATAACAGAATGCCTTGACCATAAAAAAATAACAGTTTCGATAACAGTCTCATGCAGACACTACTAGTTCATTAAAAATAACAGTTTTTAAATAACAGTTTCATACAGACAGTTCTAGGTCTACAAGAAATAACAGTCTCGAAATAACAGTTTCGTATCAACAATAGGCTACTCTTGTTTTAGTTTACCGTCCTCACATAACATAGTCCTGCGCCCAAGCAGGCGGCCTCCTGACCCTGACTTCTCGCAGAGGGGGCTGAGCATGTAGTGGGTCAGGCTGGACTCGGCTATGTCAGGCCCCTCGGGAGGAAGGGCCTGCCCAGGGTCCGCGTGACCCTGAAGGGGTAGGGCTGACGTGAGATAGGATGCATTCCAGGTGCGCCCATCAGAAAGTCTGTAAGTGTACTGGCCTCTTTGCTCATGCACCTGAAGAGGGCGAGAGTACGTTGACTGTCTCTTGTGTAGTATACCTGGTCTCGTAACTCTGACCCAAGACCCAGGAGGAAAGTGCACTGCTTTTGCCCTTCTCTTCTTGTCTGCATACTCCTTCATCTTCCTCTGCTTCTCTTTCACTGTTTGTGCTGTATTTTGTGCTTGTAGGGATGTGACAGGCTGTGGTTTGTGGAGGCCTGTCACATGGAGTTTGGTGTGCATCTGACGTCCGTGCAACAACTCTGCAGGGGAGCATTGAGTGGTGGCATGCCTGGTTGCCCTGTAGGCCTGGAGAAAGTCTCTGGTTGATGCTGTCCACCCCTTTCCTTCTATTTTCGCAGTCAGTAGACTATCCTTCAGACATCGATTAAATCTCTCAATTTCCCCATTGGCCTGGGGGTAGTAGAGTGAGGAGCATTTGTGTGCAATTCCCCTGTCCTAGAGAAAAGATTCCATTACTTGTGAAATCAGTTGACTACCATTGTCTGAGATAAACTCTTTTGGGTTTCCTTCCCTGCTGAACACTGTAGACAGGAAGTGGATCACTGATGCAGAAATAACTTGAGACATGAATGCAACCTCAGGCCACTTGCTAAAGTAATCAATGAGGGTAATAGCAAAACGGCAACCAGGGGCTGTGGACTCAAAAGGGACTACAATGTCTACTGCTACTTTTTCCCATGCAGCATCTGGGAATGGAACAGGTTGCATAGGCATAGTATGTGTAACAGCTATCTTGTCATGCTGCTGACATGTGAGGCAAGATTTGATTGTGGCTTCGACTTGTGCATCCATCCCAGGCCACCAGTAGAGGTCCCTGAGACGTTGTTTCGTTCTGACAATGCCCTGATGTGTCTCGTGAGCCAGTCGTATCAGTGGTGGCTGCAGTTGCTTTGGCAGCAGTAGACGGTGGTCTCCCCGCAGGACACATCCATCCACTACGGACAGTTCTGCTCTCAGTCTGTAGTAGGGTGTCAGTGTTGGATCCAGACCTGAGTGTGGCAATCTTGTGGCGATGAACTTGCGCAGCTGGGACTGAACAGGGCATGCTTGACAGGCCTCCTTGAATTCATCTGCAGACACAGCTGAGAAGCTGCCGATGAGTGCCACCACCTCCAGCTCGTGCTCCTGTCCCTGATCAGTAGTTAGCAACGGGAGCTTGGACAGACAGTCAGCTGTGATATTTTCTGTGCCAGGTCTGTACTGCATGTCATAATTAAACGACAGCAACCTAGCCGACCACCGAGCTATATGCATACCAGCTCTGTATAGCCCCTTAGAGGAGAGTAGTGTAGTGAGGGGGCTGTGGTCTGTACGTAATGTGAAGTGTCTGCCCCAAAGGTAGGTCCTCCATTTCTCTGTAGCCCAGACACACCCCAAAGCTTCTTTCTCCACCGTGGAGTACTTCTGCTCTGCTGATGAAAGCGTGCGTGACGCGAATGCCACTGTTCTCTCAGAGTTGTCTGGGTGTATTTGAGTCAGCACAGCCCCAACCCCATAATCTGAAGCGCCAGTGGTTACGATGGTGGGCAGATCAGGGTCAAACAAGGTCAGCACGGGACTGTGTACAATCAACTGCTTCAATGTTTCAAAGCTCTGCTGTGCACTTGCGGTCCAGACATATGCAGCATCTCCTCGCAACAGGCTGCGCATAGGCTCCACCACTGAGGAGTAGTTGGGAATGAACTTTGCATATCATGAAGTGAGCCCCAGAAAGAAGCGGAGGCCAGAGGCATCCTTGGGGGCAGGTGCCTGCAACACTGCCTCCACATGACAGGGGTCTGGCTGTATCCCCTGGGCTGACACCCTGTGGCCCAGGAAAACCAAGCTCTTCCTGCCTGAATTTGCACTTTGCCATGTTCAGTTTCAGTCCTGATGCATTGATGGCCTGGAGTACTGCTTGGAGATGGGCATCATGTTGTTCCCTGGTTTTCCCATGGATGATCACATCATCCAAGTAGCATTGGCACCCAGGTAAGTCTTTCAGTATGGTCATCATCATCCACTGGAAGCAGCTAGGCCCCGAAGCCAGTCCATATGGGACACGTTTAAACCTGAAGAGACCCTCGTGTGTGATGAAAGCTGTGAAATTTCTGCTGTCCTCATGGAGCAGCACCTGATGATATGCACTCTGCAGGTCCAGTGGGGAGAAAACAGTTCCTCCTCTGAGCTCTGAAAACATTTCCTCCATGTGTGGGAGAGGGTAGCTGTCCACCACTATAGCCTTATTAGGCTCCCTTAAGTCCACACATAACCTAATAGCTCCCTCTTTCTTTGCGGTCACTACAATAGGGGAAACCCACTCTGATGACTCGATAGACTCCACTATAATGTCCTGTCTTTGAAGCTTCTCAAGCTTCTGCGTAACTGCACCTCTCACTGCAAAAGGTAGGCGGCGCAGTCTTTGCTGAATTGGGGTCACATCTGTGCGCACTTTGATTTTGTGAACAAATCCTTTTGCATAGCTCAGTGTCTCCCCATTGCCCTGTTCTGAAATGGATGAAACAGCATCTGAGTGACGTGTGACTGGGGAGCAGGTCGGATTTGCAACCTGACCATTCACTAACTGCATATCAAGTCCAGCAAACAAGTATCTGCCTAGAATAGCCGTGCCCAAGTGTGTAACATATATCTCACTCCTTATACTTTTACTGGCCTATGACACAGTGGCATGTAAGAGTTCCACTCACAGGAATAGGATTGCCTCCGTAACTCACAAGTTTCAGTGTCGGTGTACTCAGTGGGGCATTTGGGAAAAGTTGCATTAACATTGCATTGGGAAGGATTGAAACGGCAGAGCCCGTGTCCAGCATAAGTTCCACATTTTGTGTTGTCTGCCCCTCAACAGCCATCTCTAATGTGCACATTATTTTATTCCCAGTGCGAGCTACAGTGTCTACATTTAATATAGTCACTTCAGGCACAGCGCTCTCCACTTGTTCCATATCATCTGCAATTTCACTTACTCTCTTTGGCCCCCTACACACCTTTGCAAAATGCCCGTTTCCTGCAGTTATTACAGCGGGCCGTCCTGGCGGGGCAAGATGGGTAGGAAGCTTTATGGTCGCGTGCTCCACATCTGAAGCATGTTAGCCCTTGTCGCTTGGCGTTGTCTCTCGTGGACGCTGGCGGTCCCCTGGTTGTGTTCTTTGTTTGCACACCCACAGCTGCCGCGGGCGGAGCTGCAGCCGCAGTTCCCCCGTCCATGATTTTAGAATTAGATGTGACGGATTCAATTAGTCCGGCAATAGTCACAGCCTTTTCCAGAGTTAGGGGCACCTCCAGCAGCAAACGCTCTCTTATCCGATTGGAGTTAGTCTTTTCCACCAACTGGTCCCGTAGCATGTCATCCTCAAACGTTTTAAAGTCGCACGGAGCAGCGAGTTCTCTCAGCGCGGACACGTACTGTGCCACTGATTCTCCGTGATACTGACTCCGTTGTCTAAACTTGCATCTTTCAGCCAGCACGTTAACAGCAGGAACGAAAAACTTCGTCAGTGCAGCTACCGTTGCATCATAAGATTCATCTTCGCAAGTCAGTGTGTAAAATAATCTCTGCCCCTCAGTACCGAGGCTATGGATGAGAAGCGCGCGCATTCTAGCTTCTGACATTTTCTCCACGGAAGCTAGCAGATAATTTTCAAAAGCCCGTAGCCAGCTTGAAAAGCTTATCGAAGGCTCTCCCGGAGACATGAGGAAAGGTGGCATTGGGTTCACATTCACAGCCATCGTCGCCAATATGTTGTGTTGCTAAGGGACCACTCGGAGACACATGTCTGTTAGTATACGCTTTTTTACTTGAACGAATCATCACACTCCTTTTCCCCTCTTACAGTCACTTACATCCGATCTTGTCCTGTAGCTCCCCCTACTGTCCTCCAACTGCATAAACTCAAGACGTCACAATATCGGAACCCAAATTCACCGTGACGAGGATAGTATCGATGGCAGCGTTGATTAGGTAAAGATATTGTAACGTACACGAATAAATAGACACGTCCCAGAATTCTCTACTCATGTCCAATTAACGCTTAAAGACATAAGGACGGGCACACTTGTCAAGAATATGGACTTGTTGCAGTTTGTATGGGAGGCAGAAGATATGGGAAGGACAACTGCAAAGTGGAGGAGTGTAAAGTTGAGAAGGAGCAAGCACAGTGCCTGCACTGCAAGGGAAATCATGATATGGGGTCAGTACAGTGTCCCAAAAGAATTAAGGAAAAGAAAGTGAATAACATGAGAGCAAAAATGGGATTGTTGTATGCTGAAGCTGCTATGACAATGGAGAGAAAAGATGAGATGACCAGGAAAGAGTTATGAAATTCATTGCCATAATCATAAATTGCGCTGCTGAAGAAAAAAAAGGGAAGTTGGAAAGAATCAAGATGGTGCTGGACGATGCCAGGAGACATTTGAATGTTTCTGACATATCTGTATAAGATGTAGATGTTACACTGCGGGAAAGATTTGCATCAACTGAGACTGGGTCTGGGTTATAGAATGGACAATGTTGTGAATTGGATCATTGGGTGTACAACGTATTAGTACTGTGAAGTTCTTGCATTTCAGTAGGTGGCGGTAATGCAACATTTGGATGCCAACCACCAATTGAAAAAAAAACAGGAGGAAGAAGAAGCAGCAAGAAGAGCGCATGTGTCGCAGTCAGCGTGCTTGAGCTTTAACTCGGCGCAGTAAGCTACGTAAGCGTGCCAGCCTTCAGGGTAAGTTACACAACGCTTTTACATTAATTTTGCTGTGTTTTGTTTTTAAATAACTCACATGTTACACAAATGATAAGATTCGTTATGTCTTCTTTTTTTTTCCACCGAAACTGCTGACTGAACACAAACGTCAGTTGTAGAGAAGTTACTGTAGTTGTTTTTAGGATTACCAAGCGGTGTCTAATGCTAAGGAAGCTAACCGATGCAACACAACTGTTTACGGACGAGTGCGGGTAACATTAGGTAACATAAGAGGCATATACGCATCGTTGACTTTTATTTGACTAGATCTTGTCATTGACACGGGATATTAGCAGTACAGCCCACGGCACGACGTAACGTTTATCGTAGATATTGGTCGCGTGTATGCTTTAAATTGGTGTCGGGTAAATGATGGTGTTTGAAGTGTCTTTCCTTTCGACGAATATCGGGGCCAGTCTTATACATCCATGTTTGTTGTGCTTCACTTTCAGTTTTAAATGTCAACCCTATCTGCTGCCAGCGTGGAGCATGCTCCCGCTACTCAGTGCACCGAGGAGAAGAAGCCCCTGAAACCGTGTTGTGCTTGTCCTGAAACGAAGAAAGTCAGAGATGCTTGGTAAGGAAGCTAACTGAGGAGAGGGCAAACGTCAAGGACACGGGCATGTTTGAAGTTGTCATAACCTCAGACAGTAGCATGTCCACGCTCTGTTTCGATGACTTTCTCTTCTTTCTTTCCAGCATCATTGAAAAAGGAGAGGAAAACTGCTCCGACTTAATTGAGGCACATAAAGAATGTATGCGAGCACTTGGATTCAAGATTTAATCACTCCTGTGTGTGTTTGTGTGCGTGTGTGTGGCTGGTAAGTACTGCTTGAAAACTGTCCACATCATGCATGCACACCTGATCACGATTGGTGTCACCTTATTTAAAAAAAAAGAAGAAGAAAGAATGGTTTTTCTATATTTAAAAAAATAGACTTTTATTCAGTAGGCACGTATGTATCCTTAACTATTACTATTACAACCATTCCTCTTTTATATTGTGCTGACTCCACTTCCTGATCAGGACACCATGATTATGGAGACAATTGAGATGGGAGGGGCTCTAGAGAGGAAAAGCACATGTTTTGTGCTTGCCTGATTGTGTATGAAATGTGCTGTCGCCCATGTTGCTCCCCGGAGCTACAGTACAGCTGCTATCTTTTCACAGGCACAAACATGTTCTATGTCGTCGTTTAGCACTATTAAAGCTGAAATCTGCAGCTCTCAATTATTATTTTTTTCTCTATTTATCCATTCTGGACCATGAAGTTCAGTTGCATAGTGCTAACTGGCATCTATACCATTGTTGATGTGTTCTCTATACTAGTTCATATATATATATACTGGGTTGTGCAAACATTGTTGCAGTGGCCGACATGTATGTGTTGGGGGGGGGGGCAACTTCAGCAGTAAAAGAAGCTTGATGTAATGAAGCCAGTGTAGGGATGCTTCATTTGGACAAACAGTCTTTGTCCCTGAATGCAAGTTGCATTGAAAGCAAAGGGTCTAAACATGTTGGTCATGTGACTATGAATTTTAGACTATTAAAGTGTACCATAGAGAATTAATGTTCAGTTGGACATAATGGCTGTGTGCCAAGATTGCTAATTTTCTTTTCAACTAATCACATTATGTGGTTTCACTTTTTTTGTACACCTTCAACCAAAGAGGACAACCTAAGCAATGAAATCACCTAGTATTGTTGGTTGGAAGGAAAACCTGCATACTCTGTCCCCATGGCACATGGTTGCCTGTGTCTGGCTCTGTTTCCGTGAGTGTATAAATAGGTGCAAGTCTGATTTGTAATGTTCTTCTCTTACAGTGTGTTGCTGCCTGAATGGAAAGGGACCCAGATACTGTCTTTATACCTCTATCCTAAAAAGATGTTTGATGCTGCTTCTGAGTATAAAAATTTGCTTGTTTATTAAAGTCTACAAACTGAGAAATGTCTGTCTTCTGTGCTGATTTGAAATAAAATGTTCTATGAAATAATTGAGCATTGTGTGGTGCAGCTCTCTCAAAGGTGTATGAAACTATCCTTGGAGCAAGCAAAGTCTCCCTTTTCAACCCTATTTTAAAAACAAAGTTGCTTGCAGCAGTTGCTGTGCCTATTATGCCCTAAGGCTTAAAATAACTCCTGCCCTTGCTACAGTTGGGGCTTCACATATCTACATTCCTTTCTTAACTCAAGCTTCTTTTTTTTCTTTTCTTGATGAATGCCTGGTAGTCTACAGCTATTGGATAATGCCAAAGAGCCTTACCCCGAGTGTTTTGCTGAACAAGACTTCATAAAATGAAAAGACTGACGATGCCTTTTTCAATGCGCTAGAGTGTTTTCCCAAGTTTAAGATCAATGCTGTTAATGCCCAAGCCATTGCTTATTTGAAGTAAACATTTGGGTTAGAAATATTTATGAACAGAGGTGTCATGACACATCAAGAAGGTGGGTTATTGTGGCCTAGTTCTTTGTTTGGTTTGAACTGTCAGAAGGTCAACCTGTGTGACCTTTTCCTGAGTATCAGCTCTGCTATACACAGGTCTGGAAATGAGAGTTTAGAAAGGAAATTTTATTTCAAGGGTTGCACACTTGGTACCGGTAGTTTAGTGCCACATCAACAAGTGCCAATCCTTTTTAAATGTTGTAAATATTTCCACTTCCAACAACGGAGAAAAAGAGTATATTGTTTAATGTGAAATGGACAAACATAGGTCCCCAGCAAGAAGTAATTCCCATTACTTATGCATATATGCCTACACTGTAAAGACGAGGCAGGCCTGGTGGTGGCACCTGGCAGGGAGGTGCAATTGAGATGCCTTTGTGATTGATTGATTGATTTGTTGAGTTGAAAAAAATCGGTGGGTATTGCAGGAAAGGGAAATGTGTAATGGAGTGGGCCAGAGTCATGCACTACCCCCTGGGCGCCACTACTTGGCAGGGCAGCTGGCTATGTGAGGTATGGTGGTAGGGGTTTCACTTCTGAAATCTGACCTGCACTGCCGTCTACCCCATTTCAGTGTCTTACTACACACAGCCGCAAGCTCTCTGCTGGCTACACACGCACGCCTCTTGGGCCAGCACAGCTTAGGTGTTTGTTTTGTTCAGGAGGCTCAGAGTTGAGACGCTCCCGCACAATGGAGAGGGATCTTAGTGACTTTTCACAAGGGGTAATCAGTCATAGCTTCTCTTGCTTGCCCCCTGCCCCCCTCCCCGTTATGTTAAGTAGCAGGTCTGCTTTCTGTCTGTGGCTCTCTCTCCTCCTTGGGTTTCAATTCCAAACATGGTTATCCTTCTCAGGGCTTTATCGTCCCCCCTTCTCCCTTTCTGTTCCCTATCTCTCTTTCTCTGCGGGTTGCCAGCTGTTCGCTCTCTGGCGCTGGCGAGTGGGTGAGAAGAGAGGAGGGAAATCAACAGAAAAGAAAAGGATAGGCAACAGCAAGACGTAGAGGCAAAAGAAGGGGTGAAAAGCTGAAGGAGAGAGCAAGGGGGACATCATGACACAACTCCGTTTCCACTTGTGTGTGAAGTTCAGTGAGTAACGAGACGCTCCTCACACTAAAGAATTCACCACTCTGCTAAAGGAGCAAACATTTTGCTGGATATTTTTTTTAGTGGGGGTTGGTATCGTTTGCTCGATTATACAAAACTTGATAAAAAAAAAAAGATTAGCCGTAACATTTTGGATGGGGCAACTAAAAATCCGAATACAGCAATCATTTTAAGATTTTGCAGCAGTGTTGGACCATCAGGCTCCTTTTGGCCTCCTATTCATTGTATACCAAAAGCTTCTTTTGAGTCACTTGGATAAATAAACTGTTTTTTTTAAGCGTTTCCAACATGAGTGTGGATAACACGACTCTGACTGAGACCATATTCTACGGCCACGTGCCCTGCGATGGCTGGAGCAACAACACCGAGGGGGCCATCTATCACTTGGGCAACACCATCCTGGTCCTGGGGTACATGGGTGGCAGCGGGGCGTATGGATGCTTGTTCATTTTTGGGTTCCTGTTCCCCTCCTTCCTGTGCCTGGCCCTGTGGGGCTGGCTGACCATGTGTGGGTTGGATGTCTTCACTTGGAACGTGCTTCTGCTCTCAGCCAGCCTGGCTCAGATCTGCCACCTCATCTACCGGCTTCATGAGGATGGCCTGCCCAGCGAGGAGCTCACCACCCTGTACCAGGCTGTGTATCTGCCCCTGGGGGTGCCCATCTGCGTATTCAAGGAGATTGCGGGTGCCTTTGAGAACACAGTGGTGGAGCTCAAGGCGGGAGAGACGTATGCTGTTGAAGGCAAGACACCCATTGACCAGCTCTCCTTTCTACTGTCTGGGAGGTGGGTACTGTGTGCGTGCGTGCGTTTCTTTCAAGTTCTTTGAATAGGGCCTTATGGGATCATGTTCTTGTTAGCAGTGAGAGAGGGAGGTAGCTGCTGCTCTTTCTGCTCTGATGTGTATTTTATTGTTTTGATATGGTTTCTTGTCTATAGACATCCCAGGCTGTTGAAGATATGGTGCTGTAAAATATAATTCTGGTCACTTTGTATGCAGTGACTGTTGTGATAAGTACTGTAACTTGAGCAGATCCCAGCGTCCACTCGTAAAGATGTTGATGGACAGAATATTTTTGTCCATGACTCACCAGTGTGTGGTCCCTGTCTGGTGGCAGCGGGTAAGTGATATCTTTATAACATCAGGACGGAGATGGAGGGCAAAGTCACTGTAGCTGTTTTAACGTACCTTTTTATTTTCAAATAAGTTATCATTCACTCTTACCACAGCACTGTCCTTAAACAACAAATGCATTAGTGTTGATCTGATTGTTGTTTTTGTTGTTGTTTTTATTGGTGGTGGTTCAGTGATAATCAGCCCCCACGTTTACCCATCATTACATGCTGAGACGGGAGTTTGTATAGCAAACTGCTCGTCTCCATCCTAAATTGAAAGTCTTGAACATGGCATTGGCAACTGATAGCGCACAAACCAAATTTAGAAGGAAAAAAAGTTTGTCTGATCATGCCCCCCCCCCCCCCCGTGTTTGTTTTTACTGGATTCTAGTTGGTTCTTATGTAACTCGCCATGACAGACTACCCAAAGTAAATTGTTCCAAGTACACAGATTAGCATATGACTGTTATGTAATCCCTTCAACATGGGTTTCATGTTTAACTTCAGTCAAACGGAGAGAAACAAACAAAATTCAATAATATTAAGTGTAATAAGTAATAAAGTAATGTGTCATTTGTTGGGGACTCTTTTCCAAATTGTCCTACAGGAACATGAGTGCATATATTTTTATCAAAGGTGAACCCAATGGCACAAAAAACACAGCTGACCATGGGTGTGTTAGTGCCACACTTTAGCCACTGACCTTTACAAGGAATGGTTCCCATGTGTGTGTGTGTGTGTGTGTGTGTGTGTGTGTGTGTGTGTGTGTGTGTGTGTGTGTGTGTGTGTGTACAGTATACAGGCTTCTACTACAAAGGCATTTAATAGTTAGTGTTGGCAGTGGTCTGTACAAATATTTATGCTAATGTGTCTGGAGGTTCTGGACTGGCATTACAAAGTGATCTCTTTCTCTATCTCTTTCTCTTTTCTCTGTCTCTGTCTCTCCTCTCTCTGTCTCTCCCTCTCTCCCCTTCTCTCCCCCTATTATTATCCCTTCCTAATCCCTCTCTCTACCGCTCTCTCTCTTTGACCTTGTGGCTTTCGTGTAGGATCAATGTGTCTCTGGAAGGCCAGTTCCTACATTACATCCACTGCCACCAGTTTTTGGACTCTCCTGAGTGGGAGTCTCTCAGGCCAAACGAGGAAGGAAACTTTCAGGTACAAGACCTGACGTGCACGTGCAGCCTTTTAGTTTGCTTGTGTAGATTGTCATACATTTTCTGTTGCTCTTTGTCGAATTATATCTGATGACTCGTCACAGTTTAAAGATTCGGGATAAGAAATTCCGGATGGAAATCAAGTTTCCTTTACTTGCTTCTACCCTACCACTGATAAGATGCTGACCAATGAGCTACTGTTGTGGTCAAAGCAAACCGTACAATTTTGTACACAAATGGACATAGAAAGTGGCATTTTGTGTGGCAGCAAAGTGTGAGTGAATTCAAAGTGTCACAGTTGGAGGATTTTGAATAAGAAATCAAGGATAGATATCGAGTTTCCTTATGTTATTTATAGTCTGCTGCTCGGTATCCGACCTATATTCAGAACAGAGGACAGGAGTTGTCCCGTTTTCATTCATCCATTCAGCTTCTTAAGATTTGCTCTCCTGACATAGACATAAGAGCTGGAGGCTTTGTTGGATTTGAGGGTTCAGTCATGACCAGGGCCATCATGGGATACAAACAACTACTGCACCACAATTTGGGCCCAAGAGAGCCAAAATTGACCCATAGAGAATGACGAATTTATGGATAAAGTAATTTTTCAAGGCAAATTTTGTAGTGAATTTGTCCCAAGCCCTAAAAATTCATACATTAATGCTGTAAACAATCACTTTTGACGTTTGACTTTTCTTTACAATACAATACTATGGTGTACAATACAATGCAGTACAAACTTTCTTTTGTCCATATACAAAAATTTACATTTGGCTTCACTGTTATAAAGCTAAAAACAATCTGAATGCATTGAAAATATTTCAGTATTGGGCACAAGGTTGGCATGAATTATCTTCCAAAAAATATTCTAATTCAAATTTGAATTTATTAGAAAGTGGCAAAAATGGTGTTTCCCAATTTTTTTGTTCTTTCCTCCATGACCTCCAGGTGACCCTGACGGCAGAGGAGGACTCGCGCTATGTCTCGTGGCGTCGCCAGCGGCTCTACATCCTGCTGTCGAAGGAGCGCTACATTGCCCGCCTCTTCTCTGTCATGCTAGGCTACGACATTGCCGAAAAACTCTACACCCTCAATAACAAACTATTCATCAAGAGCGGCGTACGCCTGGACATCCGCCTGCCCAGCCTGTACCATGTGTTGGCCCCCACCTCACAGGGCAGTGAGGGTGCTAGTAGTAATTATAAGGATCACGCCACGCCGGGGGAGGGTCCAAATCAGCAGCAGGGGTCGGCTGGGGAAGATCCAACCTCGGCTGGCCAGCATTCGGCCCCGCCCCAGCCTCTTCAACCCCACCAGCAGGGACCAAAGAAAGTAGCCAAAGCCGATCCGCAGGCCCCCCAGCCAAACCACCGCCCACCCTGGGCCTCAGATATAGAGTTCCCCTCCGGTGAGGACTCCACCAGCCTGGTCCTGGAGGACTTTGCTGATGTGGCGGGCTCCTTAATGGATTATGGGAGTGAGAGGGATTATTTGAGGTAGAGGGAGCAGGGGGCCGGAGCTAACACACTGGGTCAGCACTTAAGCTATGTGTAAGTACACCTGTTAGGATTGTGGAGGGTGGTGTGAGGGCTGTGTGTGCATGTCGAGGTTTGCTGTGTTCACAATTCTTACTAACCCAGTTTTAGAGGATGAGGTGTTTGTGGTGATAAAGAAGGGAGAGTGGTTCTGTTTGTAAATTTGAAGTGGGCTGGTCAAGATGTCTTACTACACACTCCTGCTGCTTGCTCTTGCCCTCAGAGTTGCCCTGATTATCCGCTGTGTTAGTTCAGTTTGTGTTTCAAGTGCATTGCTTTTACTGCACCAGCAGTGTATATGTCACAATTTAAATTCAGAATCATTGACATTCAAATGAGTTTGCAAATAACATGGGATTTGTCACAGGATGCTCAACAAAAAGACACAAGGATGTGAACTCAACACATAAAATTAGAAAAAAGTTTGAACATCTGACATTATCTATAAAAATAGTATCTCCATTTCCTAAGATTACTGAAATGTCTGAACATCTAATAGGTGTACAAGTAAAAAAAAATGTTCAGGTGATGGGTGTATTTCTGTACACATGATGCAAAAAAGTAAGTATTAACTATCACAAATGGTAATTTGCATATATCAGTACTCTACTGTACATTATTCACATTTCTCTCTGATAGCCTACTCGGCCACAGCAATCTCCAGATTATTATCGTATTGCCAATCCATATTTTCTATATTATGATTAGACTATTCTCCCGGCTTAGTTTTCTGTATTAGTCGCTTGCCTCTGCCTGATGTTGGGTATCGTACATCATGTGCTGTGTCGGGCCTCTACAGATGAAAGACAGTCAACTCAATGAAATTAGTATTTCAGTGAATGTTTTGGTACATCCTGATTCCAGGAAGCTGAATGGATTCTGTGCATGTGCGTGTGTCCATGTACATTGTGTTTGTCTTTACAGTGTGAGCACTGTGAGAGCTGCACTACGGTCAGATGGGCTGCAACTGTGTGTTTGTGTCTGATGGAGATTAGCGCTTGGAAACATCAGGGTTATCACAAAAAAAAAAAAACACCCAATGCCAGGTCATTAATCCAGCATGTCCACCCCTCTGTTCTCTGTGTGGTCCATCTGTCCATCTTCTCCCACCCCTTCCCACCTCACAACCTGCTCCTCGCCAACCCAGAGGCACCCCTCGCCCAATCATGGCCAACAGATTGCATTTCTGGGTGGGGACAAATGGGAGACATGGAGGGAAAGAAGAGGGCTGGTGGTGGTGGTAGGTGGGGGGGTTCCCAGGACACTCTGTATAGACTGACCTTCAGAGTTCAGACCTCCTCAGCAACTGAGGCTGGCTGCCCGAGAAGTGCCAACAGCTGGGGGGAGGGGCCGTGATGAACGGGAAGATAGACGAGCTTAGGTCATGTTTAGGCAATCAGAGATTTGCGCGACACGTCAACAATTTGCCCCAATCTCTATGACATGGGGTGGTGGTGGTGGTGGGGGGGGGGTAATCAACATTTTCCCCAATCAGTCACGACAGCAGGCTCCAATGTGAAAGGTTGTGATGCGGGTTTGGAGTGCTTTTACAAGTGCTGTTGTGACTTCAAACCAGACTTGGGATTATAAAGCAACTATGCTAAATAGGGTTGGGATTTCTGACTTAATGCATTGGATTATATATTCTTTTATCATAACAGAGTCTTCTACAAACCCTGACCAGATAATTTCCCCATATTTTATCTGACAGCTGATCATCATCTGTCATATATAGAAAGGTTTTCATGACCATTTAAAAAAAAAAAAACTTCATGGTTCATCGTAAAAGATTTCACTAAAATACACAGAAATGTTTTATTCACTTCTAGCAAACAGGTTTAGTTTTTGGAAATGTCAGATTTCTTTTGCCAACATTGCATCCATGTTGCACTCTTCTTCTTTCGGTTCCTTGTTTGTTCCTTGTGTGACCGATCCGGTATGGTCTTGTCAATCCACATAATGATTTGACAAAATTTTACATTGGATGCCCTTCCTGACACACCCACTAACCCTATGGACCATCCACATACATATACATACACACACACACACACACACACACACACACACACACACACACACACACACACATACATACATACATACATACATACATACATACATACATACATACATACATACATACATACATACATACACACACACATTATATATATATATATATATATATATATATATATATATATATATATATATATAAACACACACACACATATATATAGTACATATACATATACGTACAGTTAGTACATCCATGTTGCACTAACCTTCAAAAAAAGTCCTTTTGGAATTGTTGCAAAAATACAGCCGCAGTGCAGCAGTTGTTTAAAAATTTGACTTCCATGTTATCTATGTCTGTTCACATAGCAAAAATCTTAACTTGCATTGCAGGTGATTTGACTGTAATCAGGCAGAACAAAATTCCATCAAATCTTTGGGTGTCCAGTTGGCATGGCGGTCTATTCCATTGCTACTAACATGGTAATCGCCAGATCGAATCCCCGTATTACCTCTGGCTTGGTTGGGCATCCCTACAGACACAACTGGCCATGTCTGTGGGTGGGAGGCCAAATGTGGGTATGTGTCCTGGTTGCTGCACTAGCGCCTCCTCTGGTCGGTCAGTTGGGGCGCCTGTTTGTGGTGGTGGTGGGGGACAGGGGGGTGATCCTCCCATGCGTTACGTCCCCCTGGTGAAATTCCTCACTGTCAGGTGAAAAGAGGTGGCTGGTGACTCCACATGTATCGGAGGAGGCATGTGGTAGTAGTCTGCAGCCCTCCCCAGATCAGCATAGGGGATGGAGCAGTGACTGGGACAGCTCGGAAGAGTTGGGTAATTCACCAAGTACAATTGGGGAGAAAAAAGGGGAAAATAAAAAAAAACACATTTTTTTTACATCAAATTCATGTGTAAATACACCCAAAACAGCTCGCCAAAACAACCTCTGGAAGTGATCAAAGCGAAAATGCGATGCTTCTTCAATCCAAATATAGCAGCTGATTAAAAGGGCATGTGCATCTGTAGCATGTGAATCTTAAGTGGCAGTCCATGCATTAAAAACAAGTGACATGCAGACAGTAACGTTTTTCAAGAATAAATCATGACACTGTAGGGAAGGGAATGTGCAAGACCATGTAATTTTTAAGTCAAACGCATGGCATTTTGACAAGGGGCAATTTGAATGCCATGTTTGTACCAAAAAGACACATGACAAGTGTTTGTTTAATCCAGACACGCTACTGTTAGTAGGAGGCCTTAGATATGCTCCTATCTGATGTAGGGCACCTCACATCCTCAGTGCTCAGCTTGAAAAACTGAACATCTCAATTAAAGCAATTGTGGGTGTGCTAAAATTGTTGTTTACTCAAGCCTCATCCAGTTATTTAAGATTTCTATCCTGATTCCACAGGAGGTGATAACAATGGGAGTGTACCACCCCGATTCCAGAGGGGCAGGGCTCCGCTTGCACCTACGGACACCCCCAGGCTGTGAGAATGGTCTCCTCTGAAGCGCTCCCTTTGTTTGGAATGAACCCACAGCAGGTCCACCTATTGGACTCCTAAACTCACACATCCTTGCCCCTAAATCCTCCCCCCCTAAAAAAAAAAGCCTAGGAGGAAGAGAACGGAGGAGACAACATAAAATCACTGCTGGACAGGGAGAATTCAGGAAAAAGCATGTTAGTGTTATGTCCTGCCTGTATGGCATTTGCACTGTGGGCCTACAGGAGAAGTCCTCTTGGGGCTGCGTTCAATGTGCTCACCTCTTCTCCTGACTGGCAGTGATGGCATTGCCACTTCCTCCCTTTTGATTATTTCCAGTTGTTGGTATTTACAGGTATGCTCTGCCTGTCCTTCCTGGGTGTTTAGATCCTAATCAATTTTACTCGCATGCAAAAATATACAGGCGATGGAAACCTCATTCATGTCCTCTGACGTAGTATCCCTTTACTGTAAATAACTATGCCAGTACTGATCTGAACATTTCATTTCTGTTCTAATGAAGGGTTCTCTGGTCCAGACCAGGTTACCTACTTTGTCTTGGTCACTAATTTTTGATGCTGGAATTATGGTCACATCATCTGGACTCGTTCTCATGAGTCAGTGTTAAACCATGCTAACTTTAATTTTAGCAACTGTTTTTCATGCAGGTAGCTTGGTCCAAGGTTCCCTACACTTTTTCCATTTCAAAATTACATACGTTTTCTGAATGCCTTTACTAGTCTTAGGGAATTTTGTTGGATCTTAACATGGTGTATGCTGATTGTGAAAGGATGATATGACTGCCGACTGTGTTTATGGAAAGCAACAGTGTATATACAACTTAATAATGAGGGCATTGGTGTACCAGGACTAAACAACCACAGATGTTTCCATACACACCCAGAAATTTAGTGTAAATCCCAAACTTTTCAAGACCTGGAAACACAAGTATTTGTCCATACTTTCCAGATTGATGTAGGAAATCTTTGTCTGTTTCACTCTTATTCTATGTATGAGCATGTTTATCTCGTTTGTCTTTCTGAATGCTTCACAGTTTGCCATAATTGACTGTAAATGCCTTCATCTACCTGCTGGTTATTCCCCTTTATTGTCACAGTGATTTTTAGCGCACAACTCCAAATTCAGCAGGTGGACTACCTCTCACTTCACCCCTTTTTTGCAATGCATATGTGACACTTTAAAAAAAACTAATCAGTAAAGGATCCACAACTGTAAACTGTGAATTGTGTGCCTCATTCTGTTGATCTCCAAAAAAAGAGGTAGAACTGCAATGTTGAAAAAGTGTATTTAAAAATGTGTTTTCATGGGGCCAAGATTTCTCCATAAAGATGTTTGTGTGCAGTGAAAATGTAGTTTTTTTTAAATGTCTGTGTTGTTTTCCTTCATGTCAAACATATTGAAATGATTAGACTATCAAACTCAAGGCAAGGCAGGCAAGGCAAGTTTATTTGTATAGCACCTTATCATCGCAGAGGTCATTCAAAGTGCTTTACAGGCAAAAGATAAGAAGGAAAAAAGCATTATAAAAGCATAAAATAAGATAGATAAATGTACAGAAAATTTTACAAACGTGCAGACAAGTTTAAAACCGAGTTAGTAAAATAAACTCAAGTGCCATAAAAACCAATTAATTAAAAGTAGCAACAACGGGGGCGTCCGGGTAGTGTAGCGGTCTATTCTGTTGCCTACCAACACGGGGATCGCCGATTCAAATCCCCGTGTTACCTCCGGCTTGGTTGGGCGTCCCTACAGACACAATTGGCTGTCTGCAAGTGGGAAGCCGGATGTGGGTATGTGTCCTGGTCGCTGCACTAGCGCCTCCTCTGGTCGGTTGTGGTGCCTGTTTGGGGGGGAGGGGGAACTGGGGAAAATAGTGTGATCCTTCCACGCACTACATCCCCCTGGTGAAACTCCTCACTGTCAGGTGAAAAGAAGCGGCTGGCGACTCCACTTGTATTGGAGGAGACATGTTGTAGTCTACAGCCCTCCCCGGATTGGCAGAGGGGGTGGAGCAGCGACCGGGACGGCTCGGAAGAATGGGGTAATGCGCTACATGCACTAGGCTATGTGACGTATTTCCGCTTGGAAATAGTACTGCTTGTACATTTCTGCTCCCTTTGTTTGCATCACGCTGGCGCTGAGCTAGCTAAGCTAGCTAGCTAGCATGACAGTTTGCTCATCATCATGAGTCTACCCAGAAAAAAGTTCAAGACTGAACATTTTCAAAAACAATGAAATAAATAATCTGAGTATTGCTGTGTCCCACTTTGTTTGGCTAGCTCCAAGTTTAACGGCATATTAAGTTTCCATGGCTTTCCAATCCATCCTGACCTGAGAAGACAGTGGCTGGTCTGTAGCAAACACTTCTCCACTGATCAACTCATACAGCCAACAACCCTTGATGTTTAATGGGATTTTGTTTATTTATTTATTGCTTAACATGTTAAGGGTCATTCCAGAATTGGAGGACAATTTAGGCATCAACACTTTTGAAAAATGAACCCTTTATATTATAATTTTCTGTTATGTATTTAAGAAAAACAGGTAACAAACCATCAAAAAAATTGATTCGTCCAGCTCAGGCATCAAAGGTAAATTTTTATGAGATGTTTTACTTGTCGTATGCCATGCTTTACGCAACCCTGTTACGAATATTCAGGAAGCTGAAAAAGTATATTTTAAAATATTGTTCAATAAAATCCTTTGCCATTAAGTAAAGAAAGTCACATTCACGTTGAATACTCATTTAATTTCAGAGAAGATTTGTTTTATGTTCATTTAAGCATCTTTTTAAATCTATCTTACCCAACTTTTCGATAGTCACAAGTGTAAACTACTAATAACACACGTTAGTCCCTAGCTAATGGATCTGACCCTTTAGCCGAGCGGTTAGTGATGTCGCCTTGTAGTGCAGTACACCCGTTCGAATCCCGCACCGGGCAAGAAAACAACCGGTTGCAGTGGTGGGATCCGGAAGTGTGCAGGTCCTCAGAGGTCTCTTCAGAGCGCGGAATGACAAAGCGCGAGGGCGCGCTTCCGGGGAGGGTGACGACTGTAAACTACCAATAAGACACGTTAGACCCCTGCTGCTTAGTGATGTCGCCTTGTGGTGCAGTACACTCTGTATCGAATCCCGCACCGGGCAAAAATATAACAGGTTACATATGTTTCTTTTTACTAATTTCAGTATTTATTTTCAAATATTTGCTCAAATACATTATGCATATAATCACTAAAGCTATTAAAAGGACAATAGCTTAAACCCTTGTGACCCGAGAAAATAATTTTAGGTTATTTTAATAAAAATGATATGGGAACAGGGTTGAAATTAGAGTAACAGCATTGCAAATCAATGCTAATGACAGCTTTTACATCAGGAATAGATGCTAGCTGTGGAATGTAATGCTACTTTCAAGGCAAGGACAAACTTAGATATAAAACTAAAATTAATTTGTCTCATTCTGATAATATGAGTAACAGAGTTGCGTTGGTTAGAGTGCCACATTCGATCAAGGCTGAAAAGATTGGAAAAATTCGAAAACTAGAAGAGAGACCTTACCTTTGCTCTACCCATGGCATTAGCATATGACTTGATGATGTAATTTCCTCTGTGTCATGTGACTTACAGCTTTAACTCTTCCTCTGCCAAGCTAAATAGGTTTCGGTAACGGTTGCACACATGTTGTGGGACACACCTTCAGTGGATAATTACTATTATTTAAAATATATAGATGATTTGAAAAATTGTTTTAACCATTACAGGAGACATATATAAACAGAATAATACCAAAAAAGTAGATAAAAAGCCTATTTTAAATGTTATATTTGACATGCAAGTTGGACATCAAGAAGGTAGGACAAGAGAAAAATGTCATATTAGGGGGTGCTAGAGAGCTTTTGAGATATTAAATACGTTTTTTGAACCACTTTTTCTACAGCTTTATTTACATTTTGTCTCAGGACAAGTATATTTAACACAACAAGTGCATGTTTCAGTATTTTAGGCATGGATTATTTCAAATTTCATAGGTGGGACAGAAAATGCCCTCAAATTCTGGAATGTCCCTTAAATAAAACTGATTGATTAAAAAAATGTTCATTATATGGCAAAACATCATTTTTTTCCTATGGTAAAAACTTATATTTGTACAGTAAAATATGGAATCAAACTCCAACCTTAACCGTAAAATCAGCAGTAGTAATATCCCTTTACTGTAATAGTAGAAAGAGTTCTACCGTATTTATTATGGTAAAAACTGGCAACCTCAGCTGCCAGCTGCACCGTAACAACAGATTTTTTGTTTTGTTTTAGTGAGCCTGTTAGGATGAAATTGGATGGGAACATAAACCTGATTATAATGTCCCCGTTTCATGGTCGTGTTCCCCTCTCTTTTCACCCTACATTTCCCATAATTAATGTCCTGTCTGATAAAGATCAGCTAAAAATAGTGGGAACTGTTGGCAGTGATGGTCTGTTTCTTGTCCTACTAGTTCAAAATGTGTATGGACTGTGTGCTGCTGCATTTACAGACTATCTTCTCCGCTCTAACATACCTAATACAAATGTCTTCCCAAGAGAGTCAACGAAAAACAAAATGAGACGGCTGTGATAGCTGTAATTGCATTGCAGGGTCAAACAATAATATAGTCCTTAATTTCGGTACAGTATCCAGCACACAACCATTACTGTATAAACTTCTAAATACACACAGAGAAACCAAAAGTTACCACTTTATTGCTTGAACAGACAATCTAAATGTAACTATCAGCACCAGAATAACACATTACAGTGACAGTAATTCTACATTTGTCAAATATAAAAAGAAAAAGTTTTCCCTGAGCATCTCATTCAGCCTGTTGTGCTGTAAAGCTGGAATATGGTGAAAGAAAAGTATTTAAACGTTTGCTCTAAGGCTAAATCAAGTTAAAATATTTTCTTAATTGCAAAACAAGTTTAGATGCATAGGGAATTTGACTTCCTGTATTTGCTCAAGATGAACACAAAGACAACCAAATGTAAATTAATTAGAAGAGCTGTGAATCGCTGGAAGAGAGCCTCTGGTAACCAGAGTACCTATTACCTAGTACCTAATTATCTATTTAAAGATATTTTTCTCCTTGGGCATGCTATGTGTAGGTCTGAGTTGTTTGTGTGAGTGTGAGTGTGTATGTATGTGTATACATAACGAAACGTGGCAATCACCAACCACAGTTTACCCTCCATTATTCTCCCATTCTCCACGGTCACTGAAAAATTACGTCATCTTGCCTCCTTCTCTACTCTAAATGGCCATGGCATTTCAGATCTGTGTGTGTGTGTGTGTGTGTGTGTGTGTGTGTGTGTGTGTGTGTGTGTGTGTGTGTGTGTGTGTGTGTGTGTGTGTGTGTGTGTGTGTATGTGTGTGTGTGTGTTGATTTATGCATATATCTCTATGTTACAACAGCCAGTAGGTACGGGTGAGGGATCACGTCTCCTGAGCCACTATTTTATTTGATCATTGTGGGGAAAAATGGCATAGACACCATATCAGAATCAAAGGGTGCTATGTGCTATGGGGATGCAGTGTATGTGTGTATGTGTGTGTGTGTGTGTGTGTGTGTGTGTGCACGTGTGTGTGTGTTCATTTCAGTGTCTGTTGATTATTGTAGATCTCTCAAAAACTGCCACACAGTAACACAAAGTCATGCGACCACGGAGTTCCTCGTCTGACGTAGAGATTTTCTACACACAGCGACTTCTCCTGCCTGGAATGCAAACACAGTACATAGAGCTTTACATTTCTGTGTGTGTGTGTGTGTGTGTGTGTGTGTGTGTGTGCGAGAGAGCGAGAGAGAGAGAGAGAGAGAGAGAGAGAGAGAGAGAGAGAGAGAGAGAGAGAGAGAGAGAGAGAGAGAGAGAGAGAGAGAGAGAGAGAGAGAGAGAAATAAGAACTTGTTTGATGGTGGTTGGGTGGATGGATTTACAGTAGGTATGCTCTTGTGTGTGTTTGTGTGTGTGTGTTAGTGTGTGTGTACGTACATCTCCAAGAGATAGAGAAGAAGAAAAATCAATAGACTATGTGTATGTGTCCAAGAAAAAAAAACCCCATCTAAGTGCACATGATGTGGTGTTTGCATGTGTTTATGTGCGTTCAGGAAAGACCAAAAAAAAAAAAAAAAAAAAACATGCACATGTGTGCGTGTGTATGTGTGCATGCTGGCATGCAGACAAGCTCATAACCTACCTGATGGGCGGGAACTCTGATATGCAGACTGACAGGACGTGGATCTCTGCCTGCCGGTAGAATCTGGCTCCTGTGTTCCTCAGCTGGATGGAGTTTATCTCGCACAGAGCCACCGGGTGAGCCAACACCCTCCTGTATGCAGTGGTGTCTGTCGAACTGCAACAAACACAAATACGAACAAGGGAACACATACAGATAGATGCACATACATGGAGGTAAACTGGAGCAATCTACAAGAGGAGAGGAAAGTACTCTCTGCCTTGTCTCGTTTTAAGTGTTAAATGAAAAATGAAAAATGTTTTTTTTTAATGTCTATGCACTTTCAATACCCTTACATCCAGGACATTGTAACTATGTTTTGTTTTTTTGTTTTTTTTGGAAATTAGCTGTTTTCATAATATTTAATATTTCAGTCACATATCATAATTATATATGCAGAAATACAGTCAAAAACACAAATAAATGTGCACGTATGCATGTGCATGGTCATATTCACACACATGCACTCTCGGGTAACCTGCATTTGATACAAAGGACAGCTTTTCCCCTCAGGATTCATCACCAGGAACTCTCTGTCAAATCTCTTCAGGACCGAAATACATCACTGATACGCTTTTAGAATATGAACCTACCAGACCTTTCAGGCTATCTGAAGCTGCTCTGCTGGTAGGTCCCCAGGTAAAAACCAAACATAGAGAGGCATTTAGTCTGAAGAGATTGAATTTCCCCCAAGACAAAGTTCATTTTAAATCCAGGTTAAAAACTTTCATGTTCACCGCTGCATTTCACTAAATAGGATTCTGCTAGGATTATTGCAATTTTATTCTTACTCCATTTTATGCTGATTCTTTATCTTATTCTTTTAATATTCTTCTTGTTTTGTATCTCTTTTTGAATGTCTTTTTACGCCTTTATCTGAAGCACTTTGAACTGCCTTGGTGTATGACGTGCATAGCATCCCACAGGAAGTTGACTTTCAGATGAAATGTTAGTAATTTACGTTGTCTATGCTATTTCCCTTTCCCCATATCAGACTCACGAAAAACAAGAAAAAAACAAAACAAAACAAGAATGGTTTCTCTATGGTCTCAAGGTACATTAGACATGGAGGATGGACGTGACCTCAATACTCATTTATCCACAGCACTGTGGTCTCCCTTGAGACAGAAAGCCACTCAGCTTTTCATCTCTTTAAATGAAGAGAAAACCCACCAGCTTCACTAAGAGCCCAGTGAAATTAGTTGGTTCTACCAGTATCTTTGGTTTTCTGCCAGCTGTGACTTTCCAAGACTGGCAGTTCTTGAGATTATAGGCCCTGCTATGATTTATGAAAACATAAAATTAAAAAAATTCTTCTAGGGATCCATCTGTCATTCTGTATGTTGGTGGAAAACACCCACTTTGCCCCCCCCCCATGCCTCCTGATAGTAGTTATGCAGTGTAAAGTTAGTATTACCACCTCTTTGTCCTGGTTGGAAGTGGCCAATTCACAAACCTGGTGTATGTACAGAATGTCCTGCACCACCTCTCTGTCACTGTTTATACTGATGTCTTAACTGATGGTGAAATGACTGCATTAATGTCTGTTTACTGAACAGCAGTCACAACTTAATGTTAAAAAGACGGACAGACAGACAGACAGACAGACAGACAGACAGACAGACAGACAGACAGACAGACAGACAGACAGACAGACAGACAGACAGACAGACAGACAGACAGACAGACACAGGCAGGCAGACAGACAGACTGACAGACAAAGAGACAGCCAGACAGACAGGCTGGCAGGCAAGCAGACAGACAGACAGACAGGCAGGCAGGCAGGCAGGCAGACAGACAGACAGACAGTCAGGCAGGGAGGCAGGCAGACAGACAGACAGACAGACAGGCAAGCAGGCAGGCAGGCAGGCAGGCAGACAGACAGGCAAGCAGACAGACAGACAGGCAGGCAGGCAGGCAGACAGGCAGGCAGGCAGGTAGACAGGCAAACAGACAGATAGACAGACAGACAGACAGACAGACAGACAGATGAGTGAGTTTGCCACTTGTATCAAATGAAGAACTCATTACTTATACTTGCATTTAATAATACTTAAATATAGATAACTCTCCTGGATTCCCCTTGTCCAGAACACTGTCTATTCAACGAAACTGTTAAAACTGAAAGTGAAATTTAATTTAACTTGACAGACATATAATTGGCACCTTATCCAGGGCAGGTTTAAAAGAATCAGAAGGTTGGACGTTTTACTCAAGGACACCTGTATAATACACTTTGTCTGCTTCTTGTTTTTTTTTGTCTTTTTCTTTTCTTTTTCTAACTTTTATAATATTTAATTTCTTGATTCACAAGAAGGAACTTCTCTGTGTTTGGTTATCCAGCTGAAGTGCATGTAGGGATAAGATGCTTTGACAAGTATAGTGGTGTTGAATTTGAACCTGGTTCTCCAGTTGGGGGCGCTCACACTAAACAAATACAGCCTCCTGCCACTGAGCTCACCCCTTGTCATCTGTGGGTTTAGTTAACAATTCCTGACTATCTTGCTATCTTGCAAACCGCAGTCCAAGGCCTGCAAAAGTGTTTTTGGCCATCTGGTGCTTTGTGGTACACCATTCAACAACAACACTCAGGTGTTTACAGTCAGCCTGGTGCTTAACGTGTCTGTGTGAGTGATACCTACAGCCTGAGTCTGTTCTCCGTACCAAGGCTCTTGCTCTTCAGGGTCACCTCCACCTCCGCACTCTTATCCAGGGGCCACACCTCCAAGTCCAGCAGGATGTGGTGAGCTGAGACCCCCACCCCCCATGGGACAGGAAGAAAAGAATGAATTCAACTCAGTCAAAATTTTTTTTGCCAACTAAGTTTGCATACACAAGAGATCAGAGATTCGCCTTAGTGAGCTCAAAACATCAGAAACAAATGCAATCTAAAACAGAGAAAGTTTGTGAAAACGTCTAGAAAAAGAGGCTCTGTCTGATTACCTTGGTAATGTCACATTAGGAAAAAAAAATGTATAATTGTACAGTGCACAAAGCCAGAAATGGCCAATGATACAACATGTGTAGATAGTGGGTCTATGTACAGATGTAGCAGGAGAATTGTGCTGGGAAGAGAAAACATGCTTAAACAAAATGGGACACAAGTAAAGAATTACCATAGTTTGGCATCACCAGATGTTAAAAGTGATTCATTCAGCATTTAGATAATGAAACTAATAATCATGCAAGATGATTACAGGCATTAAAGACATGTATGTGGCTGTATTGGTGAGTAATTATGTGCTCCCATTCTTCAATTTGACCCAAATAAATGTATTCGAACAAGAACGCAGAGTTTGACTGATGTTAAAGAAATGCAGATGTGCAGAGACGTGGACTGCACACACACACACACACACACACACACACACACACACACACACACACACACACACACACAAGCACTCACCGCAATATGGCGGTGCAGACGTTGTGAGGAGGAAAACCTTTTGCTCCTCTGGAATCGGAGACACTGTTATCCCGCTGTTTTCTGATAAACCTAAAAGAAAAGCACACACACACACACACACACACACACACACACACACACACACACACACACACACACACACAGAGTGAATAAGCATGATAGGACTATCTTGCATGACTATTCAGTGCATCAGAGGTTTTGCTGTATCGCTGTCTGACTACATATCAGGGGCTGAAGTGATGAGTACTAGCAGCTAAAACCTTGTGACACAGAGATCAAGTGTGGGATGAAAGTACTATTTGTCCAATGTCTGTTTTGTCCTAATTTGGTGAGAGATTCACCTCTGAAACCTTGACTTCACACCCGTTTCATGCCATCTTCTCTTAGACTATAACAGGTCACAAGGGTCCTCGTTTACTGGTCAGTATCACTATGCCCAGTTGACCAATTAAATTATGTAATTTGTTAACAGACTATTAACAGTCGACTGAGCAGTCAGATTAGAAAATGAAATTAAAATCATCATAAGTATAATAATTCACGTGCCGTTACCTATTGTTGGGCAGGTCCCGTTAAGGACGCCCTTACAGCCGAGACAGCGCCCCGCGAGGAAGTGCTCATAGCTGGAGCAAGGGATCCCGGTTAAGGGGCAGGAGCCGTTCAGCGCGCTGACATAGGCATGCAGCGCCCTCATGTGGTCACATATCACATAGCCGTACACTGGAAAGTAGACGAGAACTGACAACAAATGACGAAACTAAGGGAGCCAAATGCCAACCGAAAAAAGAGCTTGTGTCAAAACACTTGTTCATATGCAGATTTTATATTATGATTTGGTTTTGTTATGATGTAAAACAGGGTTCACATTTCATTGACAACCACACTGGACTTACTTGACGCGAACCGTGAACGGGCACAACCGGCCTGATCCATTCCACCATTCAAAAAGAAGTCAACATGGCCAACAGGGATGGAAATACCAAAATCTAATGCAAACGTCAAGGGTTAATCGATGAAAACTTGATATTGCCGTCAAAGTGTGTTTGGTGAGCTTCTAACAGCAAAGAAAACTACTATATAAAGAGCCAGTGGTGTGTGCTGACCTGCTATAAAAAGGTATATTTTTTACCTTGCGATGTAGGTTGATATTGTATTAGAACTAGCACCAAGTTTAAGCTAATGTGAATGTTCTCTCACAGTCAGAGTCTGTGTGGATAGCCTCCACAAACTGAGCATCCGAGGGGTCCAGACGGTCGAACTTGTCTGCTCCTCTAAACATTGGACCGGCGGGGTCGAGACCTGCAGGGCAGAATGGCAATGTCAGTTTCTGAGGATTAATAACTTTTCTATTTGAAATTGCGTCAATGTCCTTGTGTCTTTATATTGAACATTACATAACACAGAGGCCAGTCCAGGGTGTCTCCCCGCCTGCCACCCAGTGGCTGCTGGGATAGGCTCCAGCATCCCCGCGACCCTGAGAGCAGGATAAGCGGCTTGGATAATGGATGGATAACACAGAGGCCAATTTGTTGTGTGCATATGTACTCTGCTGCTGATAAACTTGAACACACGGGACCCTGGGTTTCATAAACAAGATTCGAATTTGTGAAAATGAGAGGGGGGTTCATGTAAAAACTGAAATTATCATTTTATAAATTGTACTAAATGAAAAGGGATCCCGGAGCTTGACATTAGCGTTCACACATCGCTGAAGTGGTTATACCCAACAAGAACTTCTGCTTTGCTCTGCCTAAGCACAAAATGAAGAAAAAAAATCCAAGTCAGTGGCCTTGGTGCGTCTGACCTACACATTGAGACTTGCTCAAAAACCTTCCAGCTGAGACACCAGATATAAACAAGTCCAACAATCATGCATTGTGGTGCATGGTGTGGGCTGGGAAGAGGGGCCTGTCCTGCTCTACACGGCATCAGAGCAGCCCTCATCAAAGTGGCTTTGTCTATTTTCTGAAGGATCTGTCTGTTGCCGGAAAGTACCATTCAAACAAATTGGCAGCAATGAAAGGCTTGGTGAGTGACTTCTGTCCTAGAGACCTTCATTGTCTGGTCTGTTGGGCCCAGTGATTTCCAGTCACCCACAGTGGCAGCCATGGTAGAATTCCCCTTTAATCACTAATCCTACATTTATCCTGTATTAGTATGGTATACCGTAGTAACAGTTACCTAAGGCCTTGGGTCATGTACTTACAATGCATCTTTGATATTTAAGTGCTGCTGTAGGAATCCCTCTTATGCATATATCCTGCACCTATTTTGTTTCAGTATCTTATACAAGTCTTTCATAAGCATTGCAACACAGGAATGAATTAGCACATCATAAAATCAAATTTTAGTGTCTTTTATCCTGTTAGATACACAGCACAGCTTGTGACTCCAGAAAAAAACAGCAAAACTTGATTTTTCGTATTTTCGGTTTTCTCTGGGGGATTCGGCACAGGTTCTGCAGTAGCCGAGTGAGAATGCAATAAAAAGTACAATGTCTCCATCTGTGAATGGGACCTGCTGTTGTAACTGACCAGATTTGAATCAAGGTCTTCCTATGCAGGACATAATAAACAGCCCAAAAAACCCCCAAAAACAAAACAAAAAAAACCTGAAAGAAAAGCTCTGTGATTCATTTGCATATTTTATCATTAAAGCAACAAAATTAACTTTTGCCATGTGCTCGAAACACTACCAAACCATTTGGAATATGTAGCTGATTCAAACAGCTGTGCTAATGGAAACTGATTGGCCGTGAGGGTAACAGGATGACTACCCTACTGAGAGGGGACTTGCTTCAAAATAATGTTTTATTTCCAAAATTTCCTCATTTGAGTTTGCACCTGGACCTTTTAGTGCACAGAACATTAATCAGATGGTTAACAAAGTGTTTACTAATACTCACACTTGCATAACATGTGGGCTGTTTGGGCTCACCTGTGATCCGTCCGATCTTGCCCTCGAAAAGGGTCCCAACGAATCCCGACACATGTGCCCCAAGACTGACCCCGATGAAGTGGAAGGACTCCAGTTTACACCCATGATTCTTAAAAATAAAATAAATGAATTACCATAGAGTTTATAGGTTCTCACACACACACACACACACACACACACACACACACACACACACACACACACACACACACACACACACACACATACATATGTCTCCTGGACACTTCCCCACCTGGAGATGGTTGATAAGGATGGAGATCTGCACGGCCACCTCCTTGTAGTTCTCCACCACTAGGTTGTAGGCGAAGGAGGCGCCATAGATCCAGTCCACCACCACCACGTTCACATCCTCCGCCCTGAGTAGGGCCTGAGCCAGCTCCTTCACCCACGAAGGCTTACTGCCCAGGGCCCTGGGAGAGATGGAGAGAGGGGTGGAGAGGGTGGAACACAGGAAGGAAATGTTGAAAGGAGGAGAGAAGAGAGGAGATGAGACAAGACATCTATCAATCTATCCATTTGTTTATCCTTGATTTTTATTCATCCCTGTAGTGATATTATAGTGTGCAGGAAGAACAAGGGTGTGCAATCTAGAAATATTCTAGGAACATCTAGAAGAGAAGACTATCTTTATAAGAGTATCTAGATTTGAAAGCAGTGGTATTCAATCTTGTGCCGTGGAGAGATGTGTGCATGCATTTATGTTTTTCTAATTCAACACAACACCAGCTTATTTCATTGATTAACACCTGTAACTAGACAGCAGAGGACTAATTAGTGAAAAAAAAGAAAAGAAAGAAGAAGAACCTGCATACACATGACTCTCAATGACACATGACTGACACTTAACTGGTATATCCATCCATTATCCGAGCCACTTATCCTGCTCTCAGGGTCGCAGGGATGCTGAAGCCTATCCCAGCAGTCATTGGGTGGTGGGCGGGGAGACACCCTGGACAGGCCGCCAGGCCATCACACAGGGCCCACACACACACACACACACACACACACACACACACACACACACACACACACACACACACATTCATACCTAGGGACAATTTAGTATAGCCGATTCACCTGACCTACATGGCTTTGGACTGTGGGAGGAAACTGGAGCACCCGGAGGAAACCCATACAGACACAGGGAGAATGTGCAAACTCCCCAGAGAGGATGACCTGGGACAACCCCCAAGGTTGGACTACTCCGGGGCTCGAACCCAGGACCTTCTTGCTGTGAGGCGATGGTGCTAGCCATATATATATATATATATATATATATATATATATATATATATATATATATATATATATATATATATATATATATATATATATATATATCATCGTCGTTGGTGTTTCTCGTGTCCGAGGATCCATTCCAAGAGATTAAGGTGTGTGCTTGAAACGAAGATGGCTTGACAGTCCAAGGTGAGAATAGAAGAGACTGGAACAGCGTGGACAGGGGATAGTAGGGGGTGGACCCCTTCCTGCGGCTCTCTGTTCTTGGTGGATTTTTAAAGCATGGTCCTCAAAAAACTCTCGGAGCCATTCGCTAAAGCCTTGATTAAAGTGGTGACCAGGTCACGATGCTGGTCCACACTGCTTGGCCTGGGAGGATCTAGTTCCATGGCAACACAAGCGTGAAGACGATGGGATCCGCCACAGGTTGTACCCAAGTGATGGTCAGATTGGAGACACATATAAATAAATAAATAAACAAATTAAAAAAAATATCAATACGCGCGACGCATGAAACAAGCTTGTACTGCTATGTATTAAAACTTTTTTCCTGCATCTGTATTGATATTCCGCTCATTAGTTGACCACTTCTATCAACACCATTGATGGTTTCGGAAAAAAAAACCCCACTATATATATATATATATATATATATATATATATATACGTATATACACACACATATATAAATAAATATAAATAAGCCTGTTTCATGTATACATACACTACCGTTCAAAAGTTTGGGATCACCCAAACAATTTCGTGTTTTCCATGAAAAGTCACACTTATTCACCACCATATGTTGTGAAATGAATAGAAAATAGAGTCAAGACATTGACAAGGTTAGAAATAATGATTTGTATTTGAAATAAGATTTTTTTACATCAAACTTTGCTTTCGTCAAAGAATCCTCCATTTGCAGCAATTACAGCATTGCAGACCTTTGGCATTCTAGCTGTTAATTTGTTGAGGTAATCTGGAGAAATTGCACCCCACGCTTCCAGAAGCAGCTCCCACAAGTTGGATTGGTTGGATGGGCACTTCTTTGAGCAGATTGAGTTTCTGGAGCATCACATTTGTGGGGTCAATTAAACGCTCAAAATGGCCAGAAAAAGAGAACTTTCATCTGAAACTCGACAGTCTATTCTTGTTCTTAGAAATGAAGGCTATTCCATGCGAGAAATTGCTAAGAAATTGAAGATTTCCTACACCGGTGTGTACTACTCCCTTCAGAGGACAGCACAAACAGGCTCTAACAGGTACTATTTAATGAAGATGCCAGTTGGGGACCTGTGAGGCGTCTGTTTCTCAAACTAGAGACTCTAATGTACTTATCTTCTTGCTCAGTTGTGCAACGCGGCCTCCCACTTCTTTTTCTACTCTGGTTAGAGCCTGTTTGTGCTGTCCTCTGAAGGGAGTAGTACACACCGGTGTAGGAAATCTTCAATTTCTTAGCAATTTCTCGCATGGAATAGCCTTCATTTCTAAGAACAAGAATAGACTGTCGAGTTTCAGATGAAAGTTCTCTTTTTCTGGCCATTTTGAGCGTTTAATTGACCCCACAAATGTGATGCTCCAGAAACTCAATCTGCTCAAAGAAGTGCCCATCCAACCAATCCAACTTGTGGGAGCTGCTTCTGGAAGCGTGGGGTGCAATTTCTCCAGATTACCTCAACAAATTAACAGCTAGAATGCCAAAGGTCTGCAATGCTGTAATTGCTGCAAATGGAGGATTCTTTGACGAAAGCAAAGTTTGATGTAAAAAAAATCTTATTTCAAATACAAATCATTATTTCTAACCTTGTCAATGTCTTGACTCTATTTTCTATTCATTTCACAACATATGGTGGTGAATAAGTGTGACTTTTCATGGAAAACACAAAATTGTTTGGGTGATCCCAAACTTTTGAACGGTAGTGTATATACACACACACACACACACACACACACACACACACACACACACACACACACACACACATATATAGAGCAGCACCAGATGACCTGGTGGTCCCGGGCTCCCCCCGGAGCACCATGTCAATACCGAACTTAGTGCGGACACCTGATCGGCACAGACCGCTGCAGCCCACAGCCCCTGAGCTCAAATGATCCGCCAGCCTCAGCCTCCCGGTGACTTGGATTACAGGCGCACGCCACCCAGGACGCGCACGCGCCCAGGAAGCCAGAAGGGCCGCTGCTTCGGCGGTTGCGAAAGCAAAAACTCGGGTGTGGGAGGAGTTCGGTGAGGCTATGGAGGAGGACTTTTGGTTGGCCTAAAGGAAGTTCTGGCAAACCATCCGGCGATTCAGGAAGGGGAAGCAGGGCTTGTCGAGCGGTGGAAAAAACACTTTGAGGAGCTCCTGACTAATCCTCAGTGGAGGAGGTAGAGTCTGAAGACTCAGGGGAAGCCCCACTCATATCCCTGGCAGAGGTCTCTGAGGTAGTTAAAAAGCTCCTCGGTGGCAAGGCGCCGGGTATGGATGAGATTCGGCCTGAGATGCTGAAGGCTCTGGACATTGTTGGGCTGTCTTGGCGGACACGCCTCTTCAGTGTCACGTGGACGTCAGGGACAGTACCTGTGGAGTGGCAGACAGGGGTGGTGGTTCCCATCTTCAAAAAGGGGGACCGGAGGATGTGCTCCAATTATCGGGGCATCACATTGCTCAGCCTCCCTGGGAAAGTCTACTCTAGGGTCTGGAAAGGAGGCTCCGACCGATTGTCAAACCTCAGATCCAGGAGGAACAATGTGGATTCTGTCCTGGCCGTGGAACAACGGACCAACTCTTTACCCTTGTGGAAGTGCTGAGGGGGGCATGGGAGTTTGACCAGCCAGTCTACATGTGTTTTGTGGATTTGGAGAAGGCTTACGACCGTGTACCTTGGAGCACTCTGTGGGGGGTACTGCGGGAGTATGGGGTACCGGGGCAGTTGCTACAAGCCATCCAGTTCTTGTATAACCAAAGTGAGAGCTGTGTCCACATTCTTGGCACAAAGTCAAACACGTTTTCGGTGGGTGTCGGACTCCGCCAAGATTGTCCCTTGTCTCCATAGGCCGCGGAACCGGTATGGCCAGTAGGGCCGTGGCCATACCTACTTTGGCGTGCATCAAACATAAACATGTGTAAAAATTCAAATCGCAAATACGTTACATTCTTAATGTATTGCACTTTTGCGCGCTTCCCGGGCTAATTTCCACTAGCTGTAAGCCTACGTACAGTACGTAGCCTATCACAAGCAACAAACTCTGTTTCCTAATGATTGATTGGTTATTTGTGTCACGTGAGCTTAGCGTCACACGGACGTGACTTTCACAGAACAAAATACCAGCGCTCTATGTAAGTAGACTAACTGCCAGTGTGTTCGCTAAACTTTAAGCAATAGTAACGTTAAAATGAATGATGAAGCGTCGAACAATAACTGATTTCTTCGGGTCAAAGTTAACCAAGGTAGCTGAGACAACCACCGTCACTCCAGCCCACAATGAGCCCTCTGAGGAACCAGAAGTAGAATGTCTACCTGTCGCTGCTCCAACTAGCCCCTCTGCCGCCGCTACCCTCAACGTTATGAGCCTATTGCCCGATGTACACAGGCTGCTGAAATTGTTCTTAACAATTCCCGTGTCAACTGCCAGCGCCGAGAGATCTTTGTCAGCCCTTCGTCGTATGAAGACTTATCTAAGGTCAACAATGACTCAATGACTTGATGTGCAGCCACACACACGGGGATGCTTTGGCCAATGTGGATGGTCTCGCCATTGCCAGTGACTTCATCCAGCACAACGAGAGACGGAGGAACTTCTCTGGGAACGTTTAAGACGAGGTGGTGAGCGTTGACATTTTTTAATCCTATGCAACTGGACTTGACGTGTCAAATGATTTATGCTTTCTAATCATACTGATTATACTATTTGACTGTGACTCAAGTGTAGGCTATAATCAGGACAAATAAAAACGGCAATCATAAATAATAATAAATACAGTTATGCGTTACGAGTGTGGCTTGGGGGGGGCGTCACGTCATTCTTGGCCCTACCCATTCGGAATGCGTTCCGCGGCCTATGCTTGTCTCCAATTGTGTTTGTGATATTCATGGACAGGATCTCAAGGCGCAGCCAAGGTGAGGAGTATGTCTGTTTTGGGAACCTCAGAATTGCATCTCTGCTCTTTGTAGATGATGTGGTTATGTTGGCTTCATCAGAACGCGACCTCCGGCACGCACTGGGGCGGTTTGCAGCTGAGTGTGAAATGGCTGGGATGAGAGTCAGCGCCTCCAAGTCTGAGGCCATGGTTCTCTACTGGAAAATGGTGGATTGCTCCCTCTGGGTTGGGGATGAGTTGTTGCCTCAAGTGAAGGAGTTCAAGTGTCTCGGGGGTCTTGTTCAAGAGTGAGGGTAGGATGGAGTGGGAGATTGACAGGTGGTTTGGTGCAGCATCAGCCAGTGTTGTAGTCGAGTCACTAAACCTCGAGTCCGAGTCAAGTCTCGAGTCCCCAGTGTTCGAGTCCAAGTCCGAGTCCGAGTCACCAAAGAAAAGTCGAGTCCGAGTCGAGTCACTATTACCCTAGTCCGAGTCCGAGTCATCAAGGTTGAGTCTGAGTCGAGTTCCAAGATGGCTCCAGTGATCCACTCGGGCACAGTCAAAGATCTGACATACAAATAAAAAAGGTCTACATTAAACAAAAATGACACAGCTGTCACCATTTCAAAGGGAGTTTATTTACTTTGTGACACGATAGCCAAACAAATGCACACCCACACACTCGCACACATGCACGCGCAAGCATGCGCGCACACACACATTTTTAGAACAGTCTGAATTTCTTTGACATTCTGAACATTGGATGTGCTTCAAAACACATTGATAGCTGTGAATAGCATGATATTAGCAAATGGTGGAAACAGTATACAGAAGTAAGTTCTACAGCATACAATACATTCATAAAAACTAGTCAAAAGACATTGTCTCTCAGGAATAGTTAGGAACAAAAGGCTAGTGGCACTAGTTTTAAGCATACATGTTGCATTTCAAAAACATAAGATCTGACAGCATGGAACTACTCAACCTTGCACGGTGAGGCCTCATCAAAATGCCTCCATGACTAAATACCCTTTCAATGGCCGCACTGGAGGCAGGGATAGAGAATACCTGTGTGGCAATCTGATAGAGGGTAGGGAATTTGGATTTGTTTTGCTGCCAAAATCTGAGGCACGGGACTGAGTCAGAGTCCTTCTCAGTGATCAAGTCGAGGTATGCAGTCAACTGAGCCTGGCCAGACGGCTTCTTCTCGGTGGAGGAGGGAGTCCTCCTATAGTGGGAGAACATTCTCAACTGCTTCTCAGGAGGAGACTCTGAAAGTTCACCTTCCCCTGGTCCTGTTGCTTCCGCTGCATCTGCTGTTGATACCGCTTGCTTGTCACCCTCTGCCTTTATATACTCTGAAATGAGAGGGGGCATGGGGGACTCATTACAAATATGTTATTGACTAGGCCTACATGACAAATGACACACCTATGTGCTTTATTGTAACACCTTCAATGATATAAACATCACAACAATCAAATAGTTAATCACTTAACTAACGTTAATCAAAACATTTCTCAACTTTGATCTCAGTCTTCAGCACATCTTTGATGTCACTGTCCAGCTGCACATCATGTTCTAGCCACTGGAAGCCAAATGCTGGGTCCAACACAGATGCTATGAAGTAGGCATTGGTGAAAGGAAATTTGGTGGGGCCTCTTCCTTCAGCTGGCTCACATCCTGGTATCTTGACTGCACTGAAAACCTCTGCAAACCTTGTTTTCAAGGAGCTCTCCAGAGCTCTCACCAGAGGCCCACAGTATCTGGCTTTTCCTCTTATTTCCTGCAGGTGACAGCGCAGTGAGGACACAGGGCACAATCACACTGACGGTGACAGTAGTCTCACCCTGAGTTAGGTTGGTTGCCTCTAAGAACGGATCAAGAACTTCGATCAGTTCTTTAAGCTGAGCATACTCTCGCGGGGATAAGAAGGCTTTTGTGCCCCTCTGATTCCAACACACTGGACAGCTTTTGCATGTCTAAATGCACATAAGCCTTCACCTTCTTCAGAGTGGAATTCCATCGTGTGGCATTCACTGTTGGAATTGTTGCATCACCAAAACACGCTTCAAAGCAGTCTTTAAACGAGGTGCCACTGTGGAGGAGGTTGGCTGCACGGGATAGCTTTGCTAGGGTGCTTGACAGCCCACTGGTGTCTTTCAGACCATCTTTTATGACCAACTGCAGTGAATGTGTGAAGCATAATAGTCTCCGCATCTTACAGTTCTCAGCCAAAGTGTCACTGACTGTCTGTTGATCTTCTGGCATCAGGTCTTGCCATATTTCATCATCCTCCTCAAATGAGCTGGGATCATGAGCTTCAGCATCACAAGGATCCTCTAGGGGAAAGCTGGCCTGGAAAGCTTTTCTCATGTTGGATGCATTGTCAGTTATGACAAAGTTGATCTTGTCCTTAATCAGGTATTCTTCAGCACAGCATTCAAACATCATTGCAATCTTCTCTCCTGAGTGTTTCCCATGCACTCTTTTGCAGGAAAGAAGATATGACTGAAGGCTGAGTTCCTGTCTTTTTTATCCATTGCCACTGTGTGTGCTGTCACTCCAAGGAATGACTGCATCTTTCGATCACTCCAAATGTCTGTGGTAACAGCAACACTCGATGCTTCTGCCAGCTGGTTCTTTATCTGTTCTTTCTTGACTTCCACCATTCCTGGAATGGTCACAGAGGAAATTGTGGATCTTGCTATGGGCCGGTACTGAGGGTCCAGGACATGCAGGAAGTGCTTGAAGTCCTCGTTGTCAACGATGGAGAGTGGCAAGCAGCACTTAATGATTAGATCTTTTACAAGGGCATCACTTATTGCCTTCTGACGTGGATGTTTGAGGTCGTACATCCTTTGCTGTCCATCATTTAAAAATGATGTGATTGTCTTCTGACCTGAAGCAGCTGGCATCACATCTGAAGCAGTGGAGGCACGGTATTCTTGGAACCTAGGGGAAGATAGGATACACGCTTTAGCTTGCTGATGCCAAACTGTTTCAAGTAATCTTTCTCACAGCAAAAAATGTGTAACGTTATAGCTATAACAATATGCAATAACAATACAAATGTTACACATTATACATATAGTTGTTTGAACCATAACCAGTTAAGTTACATATTTAGTTATCTATATAACTAACATTACCATATTAGTAGATTAACTAATGTAAACTAGCTGGATAAATGAAAAGTATGAGAAAAGGTACATAATTTATGAGACTAACAGGACAGGGACTAATTAGCAAAACCCAGTCATTTAATTATTGATTTAAGTATGTTACATGCTACCTAGCTGAGCTTTAACTCTCTATCCTCCGTGAGTCTGTATGTTTATTCTGTATGGGTCAGGGAGGGTGTGATTTTGTTAGAAGATAGAGCCAGTTCATAGTACTGTTCAAAAGCTACGTCGCGCGTGTCTATTTTTAGAATTTGGCACACCCAATGCTGCATATATGCAAAGAAAAATATCCCCATATTTACAGTAGCCTATGCGGTGTCACGAATCACCATACGGTTCGGTAGGTTTCGGTACATCGGGGGGGGGGGGAAATGCCACATCCGTCAAATCTCGTACTGTCTCCAGCTCTCAAGAAAACCAGTGGCGGCATCCACATTAGCTTTTTCAATTAGTCCATTTAGCGAGTAATAGCCTACAATTATTTTTATTTGCATTGTAAAGTTGTGCACATTTTATCAACATTATTTGTGGATGCATATAGGCTAGACTTCTTCCTTCTCCGCACTTGGAGAATATTCATGGCGGAGATCTGCAATGTGCGGATTTGTTATTGCTAGTTAAGATAAATGCTAACACGGTAGTTCAGAGTGGTGTGTTTTTTCCGTTAAGTGTATGCTACTTGGTAATTAGCTAAATGATAAATAAGAAAAATCAGTTTTAATCTCCCTATAACACGAAGACGCTGCGTGTTACTTACCAACTCATCATTAGTGAGATCGATGGCACGCTCGTACCGAAAGCGAACCGTACTGTGACTTTTCTGTGCAATGCTGCATTAGCACTCTAACAGTAACGTTACTTAACTTACCTATACAATCTCACTTGGTTCTAGCGATATGATATACCCGCCACACCACCTAACCCAACGGTTCTAGTGACATGATATACCCGCCACACGACCCGACCCAACATCTTGGACCAGTGGTTGAGTTACTTCAGAGGCTATTGTTACCGTAGCTAGATAGCGAGCTTGCTAACGTTAACTGATCACCAACCATATCATCAGCTGACTGCATATCACTTACTTTTCTGGGTGCATCCTTGACAGATGTCTGTTGAAGTTTGAGGTTGTCCCGGTCTTCTCAATAGTTCGTTTACATATCGAACATCTAGCAGTGATCTTGCTGGAATTTGTTGTAAAATCTGTGTAAGCAAAGAGCACAATTCGGGGCGTCTCTTTAGGCATCTTCGCGCTACTGAACACGACGGTATGCACGCCACGTGAATCCGCATGTAGGTGGAACACACGTGCCTGCCCTTACACGAAATTGAATAATGTTACAGTATTAATATAGCTATCAATATATTTTAGTAGGGCCTATTATTTAAAAAAAATCTAACAAAAACAGTCTTTATCAATTAAAAAGTCAGAGTCCGGGTCTCCAACTTCCGAGTCCGAATGCAGTAAATTCGCGAGTCCGAGTCCAAGTCCGAGTCATCAGTGCTCAAGTCCAAGTCGAGTCACGAGTCATGAAAATCAGGACTCGAGTCGGACTCGAGTCCGAGTCCTGGACTCGAGTACTACAACACTGGCATCAGCAGTAATGCGGACGTTGTACCGGACCGTTGTGGCGAGGAAGGAGCTGAGCCGGGAGGCAAAGCTCTCAATTTACCAGTCAATCTTGGTTCCAATCCTCACCTATGGTCGTGAGCTTTGGGTAGTGACTGAAAGGGTGAGATTGGGGATACAAGTGGCTGAAATGAGTTTCCTCTGTAGGGTGTCTGGGCTCAGCCTTAGAAATAGGGTGAGGAGCTCGGGCATCTGGAGGGAGGTTGGAGTAGAGCCGCTGCTCCTTCGCATCGAAAGGAGCCAGTTGAGATGGTTCGGGCATCTGATTAGGATGCCTCCTGGGCGCCTTCCTTTGGAGGTTTACCGGGCACAGCCAACTGGGAGGAGACCCCGGGGTAGACCCAGAACTCGCTGGAGGGACTACATGTCCAATCTGGCCTGTGAACGCCTTGGGATCCCCCAGGAGGAGCTGAAGGGCGTTGCTAGGGAGAGGGGCGTCTGGAGTGCCCTACTTAGCTTGCTGCCACCGTGACCCAACCCTAGAAAAGCGGCTGAAGATGAGATTATATATATATACACTACCGTTCAAAAGTTTGGGATCACCCAAACAATTTCGTGTTTTCCATGAAAAGTCACACTTATTCACCACCATATGTTGTGAAATGAATAGAAAATAGAGTCAAGACATTGACAAGGTTAGAAATAATGATTTGTATTTGAAATAAGATTTTTTTTACATCAAACTTTGCTTTCGTCAAAGAATCCTCCATTTGCAGCAATTACAGCATTGCAGACCTTTGGCATTCTAGCTGTTAATTTGTTGAGGTAATCTGGAGAAATTGCACCCCACGCTTCCAGAAGCAGCTCCCACAAGTTGGATTGGTTGGATGGGCACTTCTTTGAGCAGATTGAGTTTCTGGAGCATCACATTTGTGGGGTCAATTAAACGCTCAAAATGGCCAGAAAAAGAGAACTTTCATCTGAAACTCGACAGTCTATTCTTGTTCTTAGAAATGAAGGCTATTCCATGCGAGAAATTGCTAAGAAATTGAAGATTTCCTACACCGGTGTGTACTACTCCCTTCAGAGGACAGCACAAACAGGCTCTAACAGGTACTATTTAATGAAGATGCCAGTTGGGGACCTGTCAGGCGTCTGTTTCTCAAACTAGAGACTCTAATGTACTTATCTTCTTGCTCAGTTGTGCAACGCGGCCTCCCACTTCTTTTTCTACTCTGGTTAGAGCCTGTTTGTGCTGTCCTCTGAAGGGAGTAGTACACACCGGTGTAGGAAATCTTCAATTTCTTAGCAATTTCTCGCATGGAATAGCCTTCATTTCTAAGAACAAGAATAGACTGTCGAGTTTCAGATGAAAGTTCTCTTTTTCTGGCCATTTTGAGCGTTTAATTGACCCCACAAATGTGATGCTCCAGAAACTCAATCTGCTCAAAGAAGTGCCCATCCAACCAATCCAACTTGTGGGAGCTGCTTCTGGAAGCGTGGGGTGCAATTTCTCCAGATTACCTCAACAAATTAACAGCTAGAATGCCAAAGGTCTGCAATGCTGTAATTGCTGCAAATGGAGGATTCTTTGACGAAAGCAAAGTTTGATGTAAAAAAAATCTTATTTCAAATACAAATCATTATTTCTAACCTTGTCAATGTCTTGACTCTATTTTCTATTCATTTCACAACATATGGTGGTGAATAAGTGTGACTTTTCATGGAAAACACAAAATTGTTTGGGTGATCCCAAACTTTTGAACGGTAGTGTGTATATATATATATATATATATATATATATATATATATATATGTGTGTGTGTGTGTGTGTGTGTGTGAGTGTGAGAAAGTCATGTAGTTGAGGGAGATTTGATAGAAATAATTTGTGTTTGTGTAAAATCAGCAACTAGAAATGAAAATAATCACAAAATATCTGTGGATAGAGTCTCTAGTATACAATATTCACACACCGTGTATTGCACCGTTAGGAATGATATTTCACTGGAGAACTGACAGTAAATTTATTTTCATTGGGTTCACCTGTCTTTGTGTGCATTTTTGCATGTGCTCATACTTGTGTGAAAATCCCATCCACCTCACCTGTACCCATGGACAATGATCTTGGTAGGAAGGGAGAAGTCAAAGAGAGAGGGCTGCTGTGGGTTGGTGAGGGAGTCTTGGCTGAACATGGCGGCACAGTCCACATTCCTCCGTGTTAGCAGCAGGTACTGGACCTGAAGCTTTGTTCTCTGCTGCTGGAATTCTCTCCATGTGGTGTTGTTAAAGTCAGCACAGTCATGTTTCCACTCCTTGCCAACGCCTGCTAGATCAGAGGAGGTACATGAAAGGGGCTACATGTAATTTTTACTTGAGGTCTGACCACTACCATTCAAAAATGTAAAAGATGACAACAAATCAAAATAGAAAAACTAGCCAATTCAAACAGGAAGGTAGAGGATACCCAGAGCATTTGATGACATCTGACATTTTGCAACACCTTCAGTATACACTGATCAGCCAAAACATTAAAACCACTGACAGGTAAGTGAATGACATTGATTATCTCATTAAAATGGCACCTGTCAAGGGGTGGGATATATTAGGCAGGAAATGAACAGTCAGTTTTTGAAGTTGATGTGTTGGAATCAGGAAAAATGGGCAAGCATAGGATCAGAACAACTTTGGCAAGGCCAAATTGTGATGGGTAGACAACTGGGTCAGAGCATCTCAAAAATGGCAGGTCTTGTAGGGTGTTCCCAGTATGCAGTGGTCATTACCTACCAAAAGTGGTCCAAGGAAGGATAACTGGCAACAGGTGATGGGCACCCTAGCCTCAGTGACACACGTGGGGAGCAAAGGCTATTCTATCTGGTCCAATCCCACAGAAGAGCTACTGTAGCTCAAATTACTGAAAAAGTTAATGCTGGTTATAACAGACAGGTTTCAGAACACACAATGCATTGCAGCTTGCTGTGTATGGGGCTGGGTAGCTGCAGACCAGTCAGAGTGTCCATGCTGACCCCTGTCCACCACCAAAAGTGCCTACAATGGGCATGTGAGTGTCAGAACTATACCATGGAGTAATGGAAGAAGGTGGTCTGGTCTGATGAATCATGTTTTCTTTTACATTTTGTGGAAGGCTGGGTGCATGTGCATCATTTACCTGGGGAAGAGATAGCACCAGGATGCACTGTAGGAAGAAGGTACGCCAGCAGAGGCAGTGTGATGCTCTGGGAAATGTTCTGCTGGAAAACCTTGGGTCCTGGCATTCATGTGGATATTACTTTGACACGTGCCACCTACCTAAACATTGTTGCAGACCAGGTGCATCCCTTCATGGCAATGGTATTCCCTGATGGCAGTGGCTTCTTTCAGCAGGATAATGTGCCCTGCCATACTGCACACATTGTTCAGGAATGGTTTGAGGAACATGACAAAGAGTTCAAGGTGTTGCCTTGGCCTCCAAATTCCCCAGATCTCAATCCGATCGACCATCTGTGAGATGTGTTGGAAAAACAAGTACGATCCACCTCGTAATTTACAGGACTTAAAGGATCTGTTGTTAATGTCTCGGTGCCAGATACCAGAGGGCACCTTCAGATGTTTTGTGGAGTCCATGCCTCGACGAGTCAGAGCTGTTTTGGTGCCATGAGCGGGACCTACACAATATTAGGCAGGTGGTTTTAACGTTTTGGCTGATCGGTGTTTCTCAGTGCAACTGCTGCAGAGGAGACTCCAAATGCAAGTCAATTATTAAAGTGGAGGGGTGTCAGACAGTGACGGCTGGTGCTAAAAAAATTGGGGGGGGGGGCGCAATTTACCTTGGCTCAGCACACCTGACAGCTGCTTTAATGTCCACACAGTCACAAAGTTATTAAGGACAATGTAGCCTATAGATTTTATCAGGATTCGTAGACGGTGGATAATTGACAGTCGAGATGAGGTATCATGGTGGGTGTGAACATGATTGACAGCCACGATAATTGTCCAATCACATTAGATCAAAAAACATTAAAACAATACCAATTCAATGCCAATAAAAGTGGGAGTGTCTGGGGCGCACAGAACTGCGCCCCATGGAAAATCTGAAGAAACCAATTAGACAGCAGCCTCAGGTCACCTGCTTGCCAAAAGTTTGAGGGCTTACATAAGGTATTGTTTAGCCGACACCCCTCACCCAGGCAGCATATGTATTCAGACAGAAATCAACCAAATACCATTTGGAACCAATATTTAATGGCTGCTGACAGGCGCTCACAAACTGAAAAACACATTTGTTTCATAATTATTTGCATTATACAACTAAATTATATCTAACATGTTTAAGTAGATTTTCATCTCTTGATATTTGAAGGGGGCAGCGCCCCAGCGCCCTGTACTGGCCAGCCACCACTGGTGTCAGACACCAACAATAACATTAAGTCAGTGTGGCTCCTGTATTTCTGAATGCAGACATCTGAAAAGTAAATGGGCTGAGAATAATTTACCTCCTTCTTTTAATCCCTACCCTGGTAAATGCACTTGATATTTACTACTCATATTATATCTTGATGCATGCTATATAATCCAGGTAAGGAAATCACAGAAAGTTGAATCAGTTCATCTGGAGACAACTTTTATTGAGAGAAATATTTCATCACTCATCTAAGTGACCTCTTTAGTCTCCACTGACTGCAGGTATTCACATCACCGTACCACCTTCCTTCTTGTTGTCTACCCTGCTATATTCCTTGCCTTTCCTTGTCAGTTCTGCCACTGGAGCAGCCCTGTTCACCACCTTGGAATGCCACCGGTTCGCAACCCCTGAGAATGCCTGAGAGCTGAACACGATGCCAACCTGAGAAAAGTACTTGAACGAGTGAGAGAGGTCAACCTCAGGCTAAATCCAGTCAAGTGCAAGTTTTGCCTGGACCAAGTAGGCTATGTAGGCCACATCTTCACAAGCGAGGGCCTAAAAGCTAACCCCTCTAAAACTGCAGCTATCACTGACATGCCAGTCCCCACAGATATCACTTCACTACAGCATTTTTTTGGAATGGTAAATTACCTTGCTAGGTACATTCTGAACTTCAGTGACATTGCAGCGCCTCTAAGGAAACTGATCCACAAGGAGACAGCGTGGTGCTGGTTCCAGCAGCATCAGGAGGCATTTGACCACCTCAAGTTGTGCCTATCCAGCCCAACGGTATTGGCGTACTACAACGTCAAGGAGCCAATCACACTCACCTGTGACGCATCATGCTATGGACTCAGAGCAGCATGCATACAAAACGGCAGGCCAGTAGCATTCGCATCACATACTCTCACAGATACGGAGACACGATACGCCCAAATAGAAAAAGAACTTCTAGCTGTTGTGTTTGCCTGCACAAAATTAAAAAACTATGTGTACGGAAAGTCCGCAATCATGGAAACCGACCATCAACCTCTGGTGATGATCCTAAAGAAGTCCATTCACACCACCCCTGCACGTCTCCAGAGAATGCTACTCCGCCTACAGAGCTATGACATCAGCTTGGTATACAAAAAGGGCAAGCGCATGTACCTGGCTGACACTCTCTCAAGAGCTCCAAATGCACAAGTTTCCCAGAGCCCTGCTGAAAACAATGCTTATGAAGTCATGTCGGTGAGTAACAGCTCCACAGCTCGCCTAGAAGAACTCAGACAGCACACAGCAGAGGATGAAGTGCTACAAACCCTCAGTGCAGTCATTCAAAGAGGATGGCCCACCAGAGAAAGCCAGCTCAAGCCTGCTGTCATTCCTTTCTTCCCCTACAGAGACGAACTCACAGTGGAGGAAGGGATCATCATGAAAGGCCACAAAACAGTCATTCCCCAGTCTCTGTGCAGAAAGTACATCAACATCATGCACAAAGGCCACGCAGGTGTTGAAGCAACTAAGCGCAGAGCTAGAGGCATCATATTTTGGCTGGCAATGTCAAATGACATCACTGAAGAGCTACTCACATGTGCAGTTTGTAACAGCACCAAGTCCCACCAGCAAAAGGAACCTCTGCAACCCCAACCAGTTCCAGATCTCCCATGGTCCATAGAAGCCACAGACATGTTCGAATGGCGTGGCAAACACTACCAAGTGCTTGTAGATTCATATTCTGGCTGGTTCGAAATTGCCCTCTCCATGACCTAACATCATCAGCTGTGATATCCAAATTGAAAAGACACTTTTCGGTCCATGGCATAGCACACACCGTCTTCTTTGACAATGCTAGGCAATACACCATTCAGCGTTTCAAGAACTTTGCCAAACAATGGGATTTTGTCCATACCACCAGCAGCCCCGAATTCCCACAATCCAACGGGCTCGCAGAGAGAGCGGCCTTCAGTGCCAAGCAGCTAATGGAGAAATCTCACAGAGATGGATCTGACGTGTTCTTCAATCTCCTGAATCTCCACCGTGATTCAACACTGGGCTCCCCTGCTGAACATCTGATGTCACGGCAGACACGCACAGCCATTCCAGTGTGTACCAAACTACTGGAACTGGTTCTGAAGGACACCCAGCGAGTCAGCGCCCAGGTCCTCAACAAAAGGCTCACTCTAAAACACCAGCATGACGAGTCAAGTCGCCCACTACAGCCTTTAACAGAGGGACAGGTGGTTCGTATGCAGACCCCCAAAGGATACGACCAACGTGGGACTGTAAAGGAGAGGAGCAAGGAGCCACGCTCTTATGTCATCCAGTCCAACGGAAGACAAAAAGGAGGAATCGCCGCCACATCCTTCCTGTTGCAGAGCCGCCACCGCCACAGTTCCATGCAGAGGAACCAGACTCGGAGAACATCAGCCCCTCTACAGTGAACAGTGTACCCCTCACACCATATAAACTAGAGCCAAACACCATGCAATCACAACACACATCCACTCTCCAGCCAACACACACAGCACACTTACCCACTGAGAAAAGTAACGCACACTATGTAACGGGGGCAGTCCTATGGTGTTCTATGCTGGTCAGCCTGCTGCATGCCCGTCACTCTCATCATTAGCTCTGCGTTGTGTTCTAGTTGGGTGGGGCCCCAGGTGTTGTGGGGGGCCCTCAGTCTCTCATCATCATCATCATCATCATCATGATCAAGGAAGGAGCGGGGACACACAGGACTCTATTTGGCCCACCTTGCCATTTATTTTGGTTTCAAACCCTTCGACAACCGTCCAGTCCTCCAGCGGGAGCGGTGTTTCTTACGGACGTGGGGGTCGAAGTTCAATCACTGCCCGGACTCCACTCGTGTGCGTTGGAAGGAGAAACCGTCCACGGGACTCCGATGTAAGAAAGGATAAACAAGTATTTTATCCCACAGCTTGCAGTATCTTCTTACAGGGATACTCAAGGTTACGTTCTCCTCAACCAGCAAAACTGTCCCACGGTAAGAAACACGTGTGGCTCGGCTCGATTGCTGCTTGAGACTCCTCCCACAAAACAAAAATGGCCTCTCCCGCGTTCCGTCCTCCGTGTACCCATAAGACCTCTCTCTTAAAACGACAGTACACGTATATGACGGTCGTTGTAAAACACATAAAAGTAAATAATGACATAAAATAAAATGTAGTAAACACAAATAACAGCACACAGACAGGATTTGGTGATATTTCATACTCAAACAAAATAAAATAAAAACATTAATTTTAACCTGGTTACATTCACCCCTCCTGAAATTCACCAACATCCTGACAGCAGGATAAAAAGAGAAAGAGGAAAGGAAAAGCCCATCACTGACTACTGGCACAAGTGAAAAGAAGGACCTAGTCCTCCAGTCAACGTAGGAGCTACCTCGGTTACGAGGTTCAGAAAATAATGAGGTTGATCAAGTCTCAGTATTCCCCTAGATCAATGTGACGCCTGATACGCCACACCATGCACTTGGCCCAATACAACCCTGTCTGATAGACACCTAATAACTCACATTAAACTAGTTTGAATGACTCCAACCTCCATCAAAGTCCAAACCCTCACACTCCGTAGAAATGGCATCTGAGCCATAGATTCTATTAACCTGTTCACTGACCTCACCACCCTCCCTGTGCGTGTCCTAACCCGACCATCGCTCTCTACTTGTGTGCATGAGACAGTGCGAGCTGCAACATCTGTATCGAGTGAGGGTGGTGCCCCTGTGTGCGAATCAGTGTGAGATATAACACCTACATCGAGTGAGTGTGATGCCTCTATGTGTGGTGCATGTGTGTTGTGTGGTGCGTGTGTGTTGGGTGGAGACTGAGCAGTGGCCCCCACAAGACTGACTACCAGACTAGACGGAATGAACTCTTCCGCTTCTGCCCACTCAGATCTAGGCGAGTCTCCAAGTGATGAGACTGCTAGCCCCACTGCATCCCCTGAGACCGTCAGGACATCTGCACTGTCCTCCTCATCGGACTCTGCGCAGTCAGACAACTGACTGGTTGTACTGGACTCCTCACCCTTATCTAACTCAGGAAGGGGCAAGAAGTTGACCTCCAACAAACGGTTCCTGTGCACCACCCTGGTGTGCCCCTCTGCATCCTGAATCTTGTAGACGTGAATATTGGGGTTGACACCGACAACCGTGTACACTCCGTTCTCCCATTTGTCAGCCAACTTTCTCTTCCCTCGCTCACTCTGGTTCGCAACCAAAACACGATCCCCGACAGACAGGACAGTGCCCTTGGCATGTCTGTTGTACTGTCGCGCCTGATGCTGCTGCTCAGCCGTGGAGTGCTTCTGAGCGATCTCCATTGCACTCCTTAGACAGGAAAGCAGAGACGTGAGGGTCATGCAAAACCTGCCTGAACATAACATCCACCGGCAGTCTTGGGACACGCCCATACATCAGGAAGAAAGGCGCGTAACCCGTGGTCTCGTGAACAGTGGCATTGTACGCGAGCGTGAGAGAATGGATCTGCTGAGGCCACTGTTGCTTCTGCTGAAGCGGAAGGGAACGGAGCATATTCCCCATCGTGCGATTAAACCGCTCTGTCCCGCCATTACCCATAGGATGGTAAGCCGTCGTGTGGGACTTCGCTACACCCGCCAACTTGAGAAGCTCTGCAATCAGGTTACTCTCAAAGTTTGTGCCCTGGTCAGAATGTATTCTCTCTGGAAACCCGTAAACACAGAATACATGATCCCAGAGTTTCTTGGCGACCTGCTTCGCTGTCTGATTGGTGCAGGGGAACGCGTGAGCAAGCTTAGTGAAGTGGTCAGTAACCACTAAGACATCGACTGACCGCTGCTTACTGTCCTCAGCGGACCAGAAATCCATACACACAAGCTGCATCGGTGCGGAAGTTTTAATGCTCTCCAGGGGCGCGCAAGCAGCTGGCTCTGGGGTCTTCCCAAACACACATCTCCGACAGCATCTGACATATGCTCTGATATCCCTCTCCATGTCAGGCCAATAAAAACGCTGCCTTGCAAGAGAGAGAGTACGGTCCTGGCCCTGATGACCAGCGTGATCGTGGATGCAAGACAGTGCCTTGTCTTTCAGACTCAGAGGTAAAACATACTGAGACCTCCTCTGCTTGGACACTGGGTCCTTTGTCACCCTGTACAAGACACCATCATTGACTTCCAACTTCTCCCACTGTTTCAACAGCCTGAGGACCTTCTGGTCAGCACCATGCCTCTCACGTCTCGATGGCCGCTTCCGAACAGCGACAAAGGGCAACACCTTGGAGATGCAGGGGTCCTGCTCCTGACTCAACCTGAGCTCCTCGGTGGATAACATTGGCAGTGTATCCTGACCACCCGACAGATGCTGAACGTGCTGGACCAAACTGAGTGCTGTGAATACTGATGCATCAGGCCAGTCACATTTGGCTTGACAAAAAGCCCTGACCTCAGCTGCATCACAAGCAAACCCAGATCGCGCACTACTCACTGTTTGGGACTGGCAACTGAGTCTGAAAACATCCTGCACAGAGTCCCCCTCAACCCCGTCGGCTTCCTGAACAAGGGCCGGGTAGGGCTCCCTAAGTAGCCTCTGACTGACGGGCTTGGAAAAAGGGTCGCGACTCAAGGCATCCGCCACCACGTTTTTCTTCCCTGGCAGGTGTTTGAGATCGAAAGTGTAAGACGCCAACTTAGACACCCAGCGGATCTCACACGCGTCAAGCTTCGGCTTCGTTAGGAGATAAGTCAGCGGATTATTATCTGTCCAAACGGTGAAGCTTTGACCCTTCAGCCAGTGGCTGAACTTTTCACAAACACTCCACTTCAGCGCCATGAACTCCAGTCTATGAGCTGGATACTTCCGCTGTGAGGCACTGAGTGACTTGCTTGCAAAACCAACAGGTCTGGCCTTGGACTCTCCTCGGGGCACTTGAGACAGCACCGCGCCGAGTCCGTCCAAAGACGCATCGACCGACAAAATGAAAGGCACCTCAAAGTCTGGATGGGCAAGCACCACACACTCCAGTAACATCGTCTTCAACAGATCAAATGCTTCCCCACATTCCACCGTCCAGTCTGCGGAGGTAAGCTTACGGAAGCTGCCATGGGGCTTCTTATCCTTAGCTGACCTCCCCCTCCTCTTTTGTCCAGCTGTAAGGGCGAACAGGGGCTTAGCCACGGAGGAGCAGTTCGGGAGGAAATGCTGGTAGTAAAATACCATACCAAGGAAAGATTTGATCCTACGAACAGAAGGCGTGCACCCATCACCTTCCATGAGATCCTGCACTGTCATGTTGGAGATGACCTCTACTTTGGAGGGATCGACAGACACACCTCCGCCATCAACCACGTGGCCCAAAAACCGCACCCGCTTCTGCAGCAGATGACACTTCTTCGGAGCCAGTTTCAAGTTGTTCTCCCTCAACCTCTGAAACACAGTGCGGAGCCTCGACAGAGCCTCAACCTCTGACGGCGCGAAGACAAGAAGATCATCAAGATAGCACAAAAGCTTCGTGAAGTTCAGATCCCCAAAGATTCCAATCATCATTCTCATGAAGGCTGCAGGGCTATTACAAAGGCCCTGTGGCATGCGATTGTATTCATGCAACCCAAGGGGAGTCGTGAAAGCAGTGTACTTCTTGTCATCTTCATGCATTGGGATGTTGAAGAAGCCAGAGGTGAGGTCCATCGTACTAAAGAGGCAGTTACCACCCAGCGCGGCAAGACAGTCCGACTGGTGTGGCAAGGGATGAGCGTCTTTCAAGGTCCGAGCATTCAGCCATCTGAAATCAGTGCAGATCCGAAGCCCGCCATCCTTCTTCCATACCATAACCAGCGGTGAAGCGTATGCGCTCGAGGACTTCCGGATAATCTCTTTCTCCTCCATATCAGTGAGAACCTGTCTCAACTTCTGATAGTGGGCTGGGGGAACCCTCCTGTAGGGCAAGCGAAAGGGGCGCTCATCCACCAGATGGATGCGATGTGTGTATCCTGTGACCTCGCCACAGTCCAGAGAGTCCCTGGAGAAGATGTCATGGTACTCGGTGAGCAGCTGAGTGAGCTGGGACTTGCATGCCTCACTAACCTGACAGGAGCTGAGGTCAATGTCACTGAGTCCGAGCTCTGACAAACTCCTAGCCGGCTGGACAGGGGGACAGGCACTATCTGTGGCGTTGGACTCATGCCTCCCTGCAACTGATTGCAGTCCCTGGAAAACATTAAAGTCCTCAATCGCCAAGCATGGAAACACATCAGCCAACTTGCAGTTCCTTTTCAGTATGATGGCTTTGTCAGATGGATTGACAACAGTCATGGGTACCCACCTATCACCCCAGAGCGGTGTGAAAAGTCGACCTACGAGGACACTGCGTGGCATGGCCTTGGAGTCTGTCGGCTCCACAACAACAGTGCTTCCAGCTGACATAGGCACCTTAGCAGGAAGTCTGCCCCAGACTAAGTGCTCGTGCCTCGGTAAGAGTGTCACGGCCTGGGTGAGCTTAACAGTACCTATCTTCTCAGGAACTGCACCACCCCTCCAGCGCTCTACATTCGTGAACATGGACAAGAACTGTTCAACGTCAGGACTAGACGGATGTTCCTGTCTAGACGCGATGTCCCAGTACTCAGTACCACTCTTGAGTACATGGGCCACATGTTTAATGACGTTTGTGCCGACTATCAGATCATCATGCTGACCGGGCACGACCAGAGTGGGTATGACAAAGGAAACACCATAAAGCTGCATGTTGAGGTCATAAAAACCATCAGGCCTAGTCTCCAGACCACCGCAGCCAATCAAGACAATGTTCTCTTCAGGCTGCTGCTTCTCAGGTAAAACACCCCCAGAGCGGAGCTTCTCTACTGCATTTTCACTGATACTGCATGACATAGAGCCAGTATCCAACATGCCATTAAGCTGCACACTCTGGTTGACAAGAACAGGAGCATAGAACAAGTCACTGAAAGCCTGAATCCTCTGTGTCGCCTGAATGACCATACGCGAACCCTGAGGTGCTTTGGCACACTTGTCTTCATACAAGTGAGCCAGGTCGGAGACATCAGTGAGGGATACATCTACATTACCCACACCATCCCTCTCTAGGTGTGGGTTTAGTAGTTTAATGGACGAGACTGACGACCGGCTCTTCCACCAGGCTGAGAACGGAGCTGGTTGGGCGGCTGAGGGTGAGGACAGTCCCTCTTCCAATGACCAGGAGACAAACAGTTTATACATCGGTTCTCCCGGCTGCAGTGGGAAAATGTGGAGTGATCCGGAGACTTACAAACCCTGCACAACCTCTGCGGTGCGTCTGACACCTGCCCTGCGGCGCTAGCTGGCGGTTGAGTCTGCGTCGGTGTCCGGACTGCAGCGCTAACTGGAACCTGAGTCTGCATTTTGACCAAACGGTCTAGCAAGCTCACCAAACTCCTCATATAATCATCACCGCCAGAGACAGGTGCAGGAGACGGTGTAGGAGACCTTGCACAAAATGGTATAGGAGATGACGCATGAGCCGGGACGGGAGATAGCACCACCGGCACGGTCGTGTTCAAGTCGGGAGCCATGTCGACTACAGGGACATGAACCTGTGAATGGAACCTACGCTCTACCGCGCCTGCTTCACGTTGTCCACCTGCAGCAACACGGGACTTCCTCTCCAGCATGTACTCATCAAGCCTCTCCTGGATCTCGCTAGCAGACCATTTCCCTGCGGACTTGAACTTAAAAACATTGGCAAGAGACTGATCTGGACAGTGTTTGATAAACATCATGCTTACCTCGTGGCTTGGCTCTTCAATACTACGGCCCTGCCACTTCAAGCATTCGTCAGCCACCTCCACTGTTTTATTAAGCCTAATCCAATACTCCATAGCGTCCTCACCTGGCTTGGGCAGCATACTGTAAAAGTCCGCCAGGGGCATGCTCGAGTATGTGAAGTCACTAAAGTGTTGCTTCAGTACATCAAAAATAATGTGAGGGTTCGCTATGTGGTCGACAGATGTGTTGCGCAGCTTTATCCTCACCACGTCCCCTGCTTTCCCCATAAGCTTAGCTAGAATCTCATGTGACTGCTCACTAACTGGAATGGCTCGCTTCCTCTAATACAAAGTCATAAGGCTCTCCCACTCATGAACTGTAAACTTATCAGAGCTGTCGCCCCTGAAAATAGGAGGCTCCCTAGCGTCTGTCTGCATTACTACTCTAACACTAGGCACTGTCTCCGAACACTGTTCAGCAGACCTAGCACTGTCTGTGTGTGTGTTTCTAAGCATTTGTGTTTCCTGCAGCTTAGCAGTGATTGACTCTCCTATCTTCTCTGCTAACCGAGTAATGAGCATGGCTAACTCACCCACTGGCTGCTCGCTGTTACCCAGCACAGCCCCTTCGCTGATACCTGGCCTGGCCCGTTCTACGTAGCGTGTGGAGGTGAACTGAGGAGTGCCAAATGTGGTCGGGTCTCTAGGTCCTGGTGCTCTGGTGTCTGGTTCCCCGCCCTCTAAGAGCTGCCCGAAACTCCTACCTACACCTAGCCGTAAACCCCCACCCACATCTAACTGGTACCCCCTCTCCATAGCACACTGGCGATCCAAAAGATCCTGATCAGCAATGTTACCCCCACCTACGTACGAACCACCCTCTGCCATGTTCCTACCTCTAACACTCAGATAAAATAAAAAATAAAATAAAAAAGTGAAAAGCTCAATTCATTTAAATAATTGAATCTAGAAATCACTAAGAGATTGAAACAATCACACACAATCAACAAATTCACCAATAGATTAATCACATATGCACATATCCAGTAGTTTAGATCAATAGATTATTCACACGAGTCCTTCAATCACATCAACATTAACCTTTTTTTCCTTTTTTTTTTTTCGTGTGTTTTTCTTCCTTCAGTATATACAAATGTCCTGTTCACAAGCCCAGTCCATGGTAACCACAGCTATGACTGTCCAGTGTCCACACAGCTCAACTCCAGTCCACTGTAACATGAGCGTACAGTCTATAGAAATACCTGAGGACGTCTGGGGCTTGATGACGACAGCAGCCTCCCGCGGCGAGCAACTGATGTCACTCTCAGGATCCAGGAGGGTCACGGCACCAATGTAACGGGGGCAGTCCTATGGTGTTCTATGCTGGTCAGCCTGCTGCATGCCCGTCACTCTCATCATTAGCTCTGCGTTGTGTTCTAGTTGGGTGGGGCCCCAGGTGTTGTGGGGGGCCCTCAGTCTCTCATCATCATCATCATCATCATGATCAAGGAAGGAGCGGGGACACACAGGACTCTATTTGGCCCACCTTGCCATTTATTTTGGTTTCAAACCCTTCGACAACCGTCCAGTCCTCCAGCGGGAGCGGTGTTTCTTACGGACGTGGGGGTCGAAGTTCAATCACTGCCCGGACTCCACTCGTGTGCGTTGGAAGGAGAAACCGTCCACGGGACTCCGATGTAAGAAAGGATAAACAAGTATTTTATCCCACAACTTGCAGTATCTTCTTACAGGGATACTCAAGGTTACGTTCTCCTCAACCAGCAAAACTGTCCCACGGTAAGAAACACGTGTGGCTCGGCTCGATTGCTGCTTGAGACTCCTCCCACAAAACAAAAATGGCCTCTCCCGCGTTCCGTCTTCCGTGTACCCATAAGACCTCTCTCTTAAAACGACAGTACACGTATATGACGGTCGTTGTAAAACACATAAAAGTAAATAATGACATAAAATAAAATGTAGTAAACACAAATAACAGCACACAGACAGGATTTGGTGATATTTCATACTCAAACAAAATAAAATAAAAACATTAATTTTAACCTGGTTACAACTACACAACACATTCAGGCCGCATCTGCAGACCAAACCCAAAATATATGCAGTGAATAGGAAGCTATGAAGAAAAAAACAACAACAAACAAAAACGTTCCTGTGTATAACATGGTTCATGTGATAGTTACCAATGTGCAGTATGTTATGTAATGTTAATTGAATATTTCCATTAAGTCGTTTCACATATGCACTTATGGTGATTTCATGTTTTATGAATATGCCTACTTCTTAAAGTGATATATTCGTCCACCTTGATTTACAGTTGGATCGTTTTAAGTCAGTGTGATCATTGACTCACACACACAACAGATCAAATATCTACAAAAGCGTAAAAAAATAGGAACTATTTTCTTAGACTGAACTACACCTACATGAAACTGCTCACAGCATGGTCTGTGGATTATCTTGAGTAACCGCGTCATAATTTCTGGAAAGAGACATTGCTGTTGATTTTTTTTCAAATGTTTTTTTTTTTGTTTTGGCGCTTTGAGCAACACAAGCCGAGTGCCAACCAGTTTGGCAATATATATACAAGAGAAAGCAGACATATCTATGGCCGATATCTCCAAAATTTGGCAACTCACACTAAAACGATCTAGATTGATAAATAGCATTACAAGTAAGAGGAAAAACATGTATTTTTGATTATGGGGTGAACTGAGCCTTTAATTATCCGGCGGACTCCCGTGTTTCTGTGTTGAGTATTATTGTGGTAATCCACAAAAATTTAAGTTTCCTACGGGGGGATTGAATGGGAACAACTTTTCCGGGAACCAGCAGCTCCGTCCACCTCTCCAGACTCAGTACACAACAGCAAGGAAAAGGGAGGTTTAACGCTAATTAAGGGTGGTAGCGATTATTAGGGAATACTGTAAATGACCAAATACTTGTGTACAATTTACAGAGTATTGGACTGAGGGTTGAATATTGCACTATAGCATGCATAATTGGCCACGAGTACAGAAATCGATAAAAAAACAATAAATTGTTGACGCCATAAGGCAGTTGGGTAAGTACTAATGTAGTACAGATAAATAAATATATAGTAGTAAAACTGTACAGCGCAAGTAGAAATGTATACTGGTACACTCAGTTTTACTCTAATTTATCTTGTCGGGGAATTTTTCGAGAGTGGACAAACTTCAGAAACCCCCAGTTCTCGGCTATTTCAAAATAAACGTTAAAAAAACATGTGACGTAAGCCAAGTCTCCGCTACTCTGGTTAATAGAAAATATGCAGCAAACACATTCGTAACATTTTTGATATACACGTTTGAATGATTCATGTCAGCGAGCTACCTACTTGAAAACCGGGAGTCATCTGACGAGGATTCACCTGCCACCACCGTCGTGACGAAGATGACGAAAGTGCCGAGGAGAAATATGTTGACCTGCCAGGGCATCGTGTGATCGGGGGAACTAAACAGACCGGTGGTGAATGGGGAGAGTTGGTCCCGGGAAGATTTAGTGGCATTAAAAAGCTCAGCTCCGGATTGGCTGACGGAGCTCAAATTCCCAGTTACTGGGCCGAGCCGCATTATTTGCGGACAGAGTTGGATGGCTGCAGCCGCGACCAGCCGGCAATGTAATGTAATGAGAGGCGGACTGTTTTCCTGTGGCCGTGTTTTCTTCATCATGTCTTGCTTTATTATTATTATCCTGTCTACATCACGACACACATTTCCATTATCAAAATAATTAGTACTAAATTCTGACATGTTAAAATTATAGAGCGCTTTGTATTCTTACAAAATACATATGAAGATGTGTTGAGTTTTTCCATTTTCATTGCCTATGTGTTTGTGGTCGTTATAGTTGGGAAATTAAAAAATAAAAATGCAACGAATATAGTGGTGATTTCGCTGTTTAGTGAAATCAGCTGGTTTAGTTTTGGATTATAAATAAAACCTGAATATGCCTGCTCCTCCATGCACATGGTTGAGCGTCACTACTGTCATGTGCATAAACGACAGGCAAGGGAGTCGCGATTAATAACGTGCTTTATTCAGCCGTATGCTTCCAGTCCCCGACCCGGACAATCCCCCCAGAATGCCCCAGTACAGAACAGCGCTAAAACATATGGTTGCGTGCCCCTCCTCTTACGTACACAGCATGCTGGGCACTGTAGTTCTCATCACATCTCCCTCCTTTTAAAGAACATGTATGTTCCAATGGAAACAATAACATTGCTAGATTATAAAACATAGCAACAGCAATACCATATTAACAATTTGCCAATTAACAGCATAACCAGCTAACAATGAAGACATGCACTTCAAAATTCAAAAATTAACCTGAAGGGTGGGGTAGACTGCCCAGCCCTTCGACTGAGTGTGGGGATTATTCTGCCCCATTGCTCACTCAGTATCTAAACATCATACCGCTTTGGGGGTTTTACAACTCTGCCACTGGAGGTGATGGTGAACCCAGAGGGCCTTGCTGGCACGTCCGGCTCCGTGGGAGTGCCCGATGAGGTGGCGACCGGTGGGCTGAGTTGTTCCTGCTGCAAGTCATTGCTGTCTCTGGCTGGTTGGGTTGCAACAGTTGCAGGGGCAGGCACGGATTGCAGGTGCCTGCAGTTCCATCTGAAGACAGCCCCATCTTCCGTACGCACCGTGTAGGAGCGTGGTTTCCCTGAGGGATTCACCACGACTGCGGGCATGTTCCACCCCTTTTGCCCGTCTAGTTTGACTCGTACCCTCTCACCTGAGTGCAGTTCGGTTAGGGCACGTGCAGAGTGTCTTCTGTCGAAGGAAAACTTATAAGCCTCTTTTGCCCTTCTGTCATTCTTCTCCACCTCCTTGTGGTCGAAGAGCTGTGGCTGGAGTTTCCTCTCCAGCACAGGCATGTTGGTCCGGATCTGGCGGCCGGTCATGAGCTGCGCAGGGCTCGCACCTGTGGCAGCAATTGGTGTGGCGTGGTAGCACATCAGCGCTAGGTGAGGGTCAGGCTGCCGCAAAATTCTTTTGGCCATCCCGACGGCCCTTTCGGCAGCTCCATTTGCCTGGGGGAAGTGGGGGCTGCAGGTTGTGTGGCGGAAATCATAGTTCCTACAAAACTGCCTAAATTCGGTTGACGTAAACTGTGTGGCATTGTCACTAATGAGTTCCCCAGGGACGCCCCATCGTGCGAACATACCTTTCAGCTGCTCAATCACCTGTAGACTTGAGGTGGTCCGTAGCTGGGCGATCTCAATGTCCCTGGAATAATAATCAACCACCACCAGGTAGTTTTTTCCATCCTGCTCGCAAAGGTCTGCCCCAATCTTGTGCCATGGGCTGGGCGGCAGTGGTGTTGTATGTAGGGGCTCTTTGTACTGTGAGGGCTTATTGAAATGTGCACTGTGTAACTTTCCGGTAAATGTCCGATCCGATGCTGGGCCACCAGACAGACATCCTGGCTCTTTCACGACACTTTGTAAGGCCTTGGTGCCCTTCGTGAATCCTGTGTAGGATGTCTTCCTGATACACGGGGGGAATTACAATCCTGTCTTGGTACAGGAGCAGCCCGCCTGCTTTGGACAGCGATGCCCTCGCAGCGTGGTAGCCATGCAGATAAAAGGGCACGTGCCTCGGCCATCCCTCTGTGGTGTACCCGATCACCCTCTGCATTGTGTTGTCCTGACCCGTGGCCTGCTTTAACATGTTCAGCTTCGTGCTCGACACCGGTTTGGTTTCGATCACAGCTTCGACATGCGCATGCATATCCCCGTCTGTGTCTGCCCCGCAGCCGTCCTGGAGTGGGTTCCTGGAAAGGGCGTCGGCTACCACCAGCTGTGAACCCGGAACATACACTGCTCTGGGGTTAAAACGCATTAGACGAATTAGAAGCCGCTGGCATCTCGGCGGCACTTTGTCCAGATCATATGCATTAATGAGGGGGGCCAGGGGCTTGTGGTCTGTCTGTAAGCTAAACTCAGCTAAGCCTAACAGATAACAGGAAAACCGCTCACAGGCCCACACCCCTGCAAGGCATTCCTTCTCTAACTGAGAGTATCTCTTCTCTGCATCTGTGAGAGTTCTGGAGCAGAAGGCAACAGGCTGAACTTTGTCCCCCCTGAACCTGCAACAGTGCTGCCCCCAGCCTGTAACTACTAGCGTCCGCGCTCACAATGGTGGGCCTTGCTACATCATAGTATGCCAGGGCAGGAGTGGAAGACAACAGTGCTTTTATCTTGGTGAAGGCTTGCTGTTGGGGCTCCCCCCACTGCCACTCTGCGTCTTTCTTCAGCAGCTCACTCACCGGGTGTAGCACTGATGACAGTTCGGGTAGAAACCTCCCCGGATAATTTAACATACCCAGCCACTGTCTCACCTGAGGGACATTCTCGGGGCTCTGCATGTCTGAGATGGCCTTCACCTTGCCTGGATCTGGTTTGATGCCGTCTTTGCTGATGATCTGCCCGAAATATTGCAACTCACTCCTGCTGAAGTGGCATTTCTCCCGGTTGAGCTTCAGCCCCGATGTTTTGATTGTCTGCAGTACCGCCTCCAAGTTTCTATCGTGCTCGTCCTGGTCCTTGCCGTACACGAGTATGTCATCCACGACGACGACCGTGCCCTTGTGGTCTCTCAGCAGAATGCACGTTTCCCTCTGGAAGATCTCCGGTGTCGATGTGATGCTGAACAGGAGCCGCTGGAAACAGAACCGGCCTCTGGGAGTAATGAAAGTGGTTAGTTTTACACAGCTGGGATCTAGCGGAATTTGCCAGAAGCCAGACGATGCGTCTAGCGTTGTAAAAACCCCTGCCCCTGCTAACTTGGGCATGATGTCCTCCAGCGTGGGAAGCATAAACCGCTCGCGCTTAACAGCCTGGTTTAACCGCTTTAGGTCCACACAGATCCGTATCTTGCCGTTCTTTTTGACTACGGGCACCATGGGTGCGCACCACTCTGTGGGCTCGGTCACTTCTGTGATGATCCCCAAGGACTGCATGCGTCGCAGCTTGTCGTCCACCTTTGGCATGAGAGGGAAAGGGACCCTGCGTGGCGTGCTGAGGGCATAAGGCTGTATATTGGGCTTAAGCTCAATCATGACAGGTTCACAATTAAGCAATCCAATGTCCCCGAAAACATCTTCGCTAACCTGATCTGTTCTAAAAACTAGGCCCATTTCACATGCAGCTCTGCGACTCAATAGATTGTTGGCATTTGGCCCTTTTATCACAAAAATCCCAATTTTGTGCATCTTCCCCCGTCTCTCCGTGCACGCTACAAATTTCCCCGCACACTGCAGTGCTCCCCCTGGGCTTCTCAGGTCGACTGATGTTTTAAACAGCTGTGGCCGTTCAGGCAGTGACCTATATGCAGTCTGTGACATGGTAGTGATGTCCGCCCCCGTATCGATTTTAAAATTAACCAACTTGCCGCAGATCGGTAACTCCACTTGCCACTTTTTCTCAAAATCCATCCCCTCTATGCAACCGAGGAAGTAGGGGCGGCTTTCACTTTCCGCTTCGCCCTCATACGCATCATCCTGGTAAACGACCTCCCTCACGTCTCTGGTTTTGCATACGGCAGCAAAATGTCCCAGCTTGTCGCATTTCCTGCAACGCCTGTTGCGTGCCGGGCATTCCTGCTGCTGCCCGTGCACGCGATTACATCGGGGGCAGGCTGTTTTGGGCCGCTGTGCGTTTCCGTCGCCCTTATTGTAGTGGTTGCTAGCGTTACTGCGGCCGCAGTTGGTATTGGCGCCCTGTGCTTTGCTAACTGCATTCAGTTCAGCTGTAATTCCTTCCGCATTTTGCTGTTTAACCAGTTCGAACTGACGGGGGGCCATTTGCACCGCTTCTCCTAGAGTGAGCTCATCTTCCATCTGCAACTTCAGTGACACGTCTCGGTCAGCAACTCCGATCACAACTCTATCGCGAATGTGCACTTCCTTTAATGCCCCGAACTCGCAGTGTTCTGCCAACTCATATAAACTCCTCACAAAGGCCTCGACAGTCTCTCCAGCTCTCTGCGAGCGCTGGTGAAAACATGCACGTTCGTAGATGACATTTCTCCGTAGTACGAAATGCTCATTGAATTTACTGACCACCCTGTCATAATCGTTAGCGTGAGAAGCCTCTTCGAACGTAAACGAATTAAAAATAGCTTCTGCATCTTTCCCCATTGCGTATATCAAGGAATTGACTTGGATCTCACCATCCTCCGCATTTAGCTTGGTTGCTAGTCGAAACCGGGAAAACCTCTGAATCCAAATCGGCCATGCCGCCGGTTGCGTGAAATCAAATGCCTCGGGGGGATTAAATTTTGCCATTCCTCGTCTCACCGGACCAACTCCGTTCCCGATTATTGAGGTAAGTGGATTCGAAGATCTTCTGACACCATATCATGTGCATAAACGACAGGCAAGGGAGTCGCGATTAATAACGTGCTTTATTCAGCCGTATGCTTCCAATCCCCGACCCGGACAATCCCCCCAGAATGCCCCAGTACAGAACTGCGCTAAAACATATAGTCGCGTGCCCCTCCTCTTATGTACACAGCATGCTGGGCACGGTAGTTCTCATCACAACTACCATAGGACATTTAAGCCCATTGGGCTATACAAATAAAATTGACTTGACCTGACATGGTTGCTCAGGCGTGGTTTCTGATGATATTCGGTGGAGTTTGTTTTTTTTCTTCCTGCCCCCCCTATTGTATTTTTAAATCACGTCAGGACACAGCGCTGTCGCTCGACACAACCTCTCCGTGGCATTCTTTATTTAGACTGACACAGCATCAAAGGCAGACCCGATCAAACAACCCAGAGCCCGCAGGCATCACCAATCGATCCCAGCACAATAGAACAGCACCAAATCAAATGCAGCACTGTCGATGTGTGCAGACATAACATTCCCCCCCCCCCGGCAGGATTTCAAATATGAAAGGTTGACACAAAGTCCTCTAGGTGGCCAGGGCGTAAACGTGTGCGAACAGGTCGCGGGGTGGCCTGAAGCTGGGCAGGCCGAGGTGGGGAGGGAGATGGCAGGGGAAGCTGAGGCCCAGAAATGTCTGGGGCCCGTGTAGGAGCTGCATGAAGCCCCGGGGCGTCTCGCCATGCTGAGGGAATGGCTATGGTTGTGTCACCAGCTGTGTGTGGCGGAGCTGACACCTTCCGTAGACGACTGGAGTGCCACCGAGTGCCATCTCTGAGGAGGTAAGTGGCTGGGCCCAGCTGACGGGTGACTTGGAGAGGAGAGGACCAGTATGAAGCCATTTTATTGTCCCTGTGGGGCCTGCGGACCCTGACCCAGTCTGACACATTGATGTCTGGCACCCTGGTTCGTTTTGACTGGTCAAACCGTTGCTTCATCCGCGTCTGCTGACGAGTGACTGAGGCTCTGACCCCAGAGGGAGGTGCCTGAGGTGTGGAGGGGCGGAGCCTGTCAAGGGGCATGCACAGTTCCCGGCCTAGCATGAGAGAGGCTGGGGAGACGCCTGTGGTCGAGTGCTGTGTGGCCCGATAGTGCAGCAGAGTGTGACGGATGGCCTGCGTGAAAGAGCACCCTTGGGCCAAGTGTGCTCTGAGGCCGTTCTTCAGTGACTGGTGAAAACGTTCAACGCCGCCATTGGCCTGGGGGTGGTAGTACGCAGTGCGTATATGACGGATGCCCTTGCTTTCGAGATAAGCAGTGAACTCAGCAGAGACCAGCTGAGGGCCGTTGTCAGTGGTGATGGCCTTTGGGAGGCCCCGGCGAGAGAAAAGAGAGTCCAGGAAGTCGATGATGATCTGTGAGGTCACAGTGCCGGAAGTGGTGAGTTCAGGCCATTTTGAGTGTCGATCGTAGGCGACCACCATGAACCGTTGGTGGTGGGGAACTCCATGGATCTCACCACAAATGTCCAACTGCAGGTGTTCCCAGGGCTGAGAGGGCCAGGCGAGAGGTTGCAGGGGTGGGGGAGCCTGGTGGCCAGTCTTGCCACTCACAAGGCAGGCAGAACAGTCCTTCACCAGAGCCTCAATATCTCTGTCTATCCCCGGCCACCACACCAGGTGTCGGCAGCGCTGTTTCAGTTTCACAATGCCCAGGTGGCCTTCATGCGCCGTATTCAAAACACGTGCACGGAGAGCCGCTGGGACAACTGTGCAAAACCCACGTGCCACGCAGGTGTCGTTCCAGCAGGAGAGCTCCTGTCTGACTCGGGCGAACGCAGCCAGCTCCTCTGGGACCTTGTGAGGCCAGCCGATCTGGATGTAGGTGCGGAGCTGGGAGAGGACAGGGTCCTGTTCGGAGGCTGCCCTCAGCTCCTGCTGAGAGGCAGTGGCCTGGCGGGGTGTGTGTAGCATTTGGACAATGTCCTTTTCCACACAGTCAGTGTCCGTCTGTGGAGCTGGGGTGGAGACAGAGCGAGAGAGCAGGTCGGCGACAACATTGTCTCTGCCTGGGGTGAACTGCAGGCTGAAGTTGTACTGGCGGAGGCGGTCAGACCAGCGGTGCAGCCTCAGGGGTTTGTGGCCTGTCCCAGATGTGGACAGCAGCGCTGTCAGGGCCTGGTGATCTGTCCTGAGGGTGAAGGAGCGGCCATAGAGGTAGAGGTGCCACCTTTCACAAGCCCAGATACAGGCTAACGCCTCACGCTCACCCACGGAGTACCGCTGCTCGGTCAGGTTGAGGGCACGGGAGGCGAAGGCAATGGGCTTCTCCACACCGTTCTGGGTTTGAGACAGCACAGCCCCTATCGCTGTGGCTGATGCGTCACAGGTCACAAAGGTGGAGCTGGAGATGTCGAAGTGAGCCAACACTGGTGGTGAAGTCAGTTGAGTCTTGAGATCACGCACAGCGTCACTGCATGCCTTTGACCACACCCATGGCTCGTCCTTACGCAGCAGCTGGCGCAGGGGGGCTGTGGTCGCAGAGTACTGGGGAAGAAACCTCAGGTAGTAACTTGTCATACCCAGGAAGGAGGCGACCTGGGCGGCCGAGCTGGGCTCAGGGATGGCCTGAATGGCGTCCACGTTGGATTGTAGTGGAGTTACACCGCTCGCTGACAGCTGGAACCCCACGAAGTCGATGGCTGGCACAGAGAGGACACATTTCTCAGCATTGAGAGTTAGCTTGTGCTTGGACAGGGCTGCGAAGACCATGTTAAGGCGCTTGTCATGGATTTCACTGGTGGGCCCGTGTACCACTATATCGTCCAGATAAATGGCCACGGCCGGTATGCCAGCCAGCACGGAGACCATGATTTTCTGGAAGCAGCTAGGGGCGGAGCTGAGACCGAAAGGCATCCTGGTGTAGCGAAACACTCCTGCATGTGTCACAAAGGCTGTGAGGTTTCGGCTGCTGGGGTGGAGGGGCACCTGTAAGTACCCCTGTCTGAGGTCGAGCTTGGAGAACACCTCAGAGCCATAGAACTGAGCAGTGAGTTCTTCTGAGGTGGGCAGTGGATACTTATCAGGGACCACTGCCTTATTTACTGCACGTAGATCGACGCAGACACGCAGGCCCCCCGACTTCTTCTTAGCCACCACGAGGTTTGAGACCCAAGGTGACGCGTCCACCGGTTCAATGATGCCAGCTTCCAGCAGTTGTTGCAGCTCGGCGGAGACCCCATCACGGAGAGCCAACGGGATGCGGCGCAGTGGTTGGATGACAGATTTCACAGCAGGGTTGAGGAGAGGTTGATGGGTGAAGGCGGAGAGGCAGCCCAGCCCCATAAACAGCGATGGCCACTTCTGCTGCCAAGGTGTGGCGACAGTCAGGATTGCTGCCCCACTTGTGTCTAAGAGGGAGAACCCCAGAGCGGAGAACAGGTCCAGGCCCATCAGGTTGGCCCCACGGCGTGCCACATGAAAAACTGCATTGGGCACCAGCTTGGTTCCATAGCGGACAGTCACTTGGAGAGAGCCAACCAGATCGATTTTGGAGTCACCATACCCACAGAGGACAGCTGAGGGTGCGGACAGTGGCAGTGAACCGAAAGATTGACTGTAGGTATCAACATTCAGGAGAGACACACTTGCACCGGTGTCCAACAGCAGGGGGATGCACACATCATTAATGTTGACTGTGCATGATTTGAATGACACTGGCCCAGAGCTCACATTGTGAATGACGGCGGTTGAAGACTGGGGGGTGTGGCCCTCTGACCCAGCCGGGGAAGATCGACAGACGTTGGCAAAGTGATTGTGCTTACCGCAGCTACGGCATGTCTGGCCACGGGCAGGGCAGTTCTGAGCCCTTGAAACATGAGACCGAGACCCACAGTTACCACAGGACTGTTGAGGGCGGGGCCGAGAACGCCGTCGTTGCAGTTGCAAGACGTCCCCAGTGGAGTCGGCGCCCGCCTCGCTCTGGTTGGGTTGCGTCCCGTGGGGCAGCCGTGAGTAGAGGGAGGAGTCGTTGGCAGCTTGACTGGAGGTGGCCACTTGCTGTGTATTTAGCATAGCAGCACACTCAGCTGCTCCCTCAACCTGTAGAGCGATGGTAATTGCTCTGGACAGCAGCAGATCGTCTTTTTCCAGCAGGAGAGTCTCACGCACCTTTGCGTTGTTGGTGTGTTCGATTAGCTGGTCGCGAACCATCTCGTCCTGAAGCGCGCCAAACTTGCATGAGCTAGCTAGCCCTCGCAAATTAGCTACGTACTGCCGCACAGACTCACCAGGCAGTTGGTGTCGCTGACGGAATATAAATCGCCGAAGGAGGGCACTCTGTGGAGCAGCGAAATGGGTGCTCATAAGTCCCACAGCTTCATCAAAGCTTGTGACGTTCCCCAGAGTCCCGAGCACACGATGACCCTCTGCTCCCAAGCAGTGTAGCAACAGAGCCGTCTTCCTAGCCTGGCTCACGTCGTCGAGCCCTGAGGCGATGATGTAATTTTCAAAACTATGTAGCCAGCGAGTCCATGGTACCGGAGGCTCGCCAGATAATGCCAGGAAGGGGGCAGGTGGTGGGAGAGAGATATCAGCCATCCTCGTCGCCAATATTGTATTTTTAAATCACGTCAGGACACAGCGCTGTCGCTCGACACAACCTCTCCGTGGCATTCTTTATTTAGACTGACACAGCATCAAAGGCAGACCCGATCAAACAACCCAGAGCCCGCAGGCATCACCAATCGATCCCAGCACAATAGAACAGCACCAAATCAAATGCAGCACTGTCGATGTGTGCAGACATAACACCCCCCCCCCCAGAGTCCAATTTTTGTTGTCACAATTAATTAGATAAATAAGCCAACAGTATTGTCACGGCGGGAGCAGGAACTGAGGACCCCAATGCAGACATGGTAACAGGTGAAACAAAAGGTTTGCCGGTAGGAAACATCAGGTACACATGACGAGAACATGATACAGACATAATAACATGGTGGTGACATGGTACAGACATGGTAACATGGTGGTGACATGGTAACATGGTGGTGACATGGTACAGACATGGTTACATGGTGGTGACATGGTAACATGGTGGTGACATGATGGTGACATAGTAACATGGTGGTGACATAGTACAGACATGGCAACATGGTGAGGACATACAGACATGGTAACACGGTGGTGACATGATCGTCAAAGCGAGCCCCAGCCTGCCCATCACAATCAGACGTAACATAACGTCATGTTAGTAGCAAAGGAAAGAAGTGAAAGCATGCAGCTTTAAAATGACCAGCAACAGCGAGATACACTGCACAGTTCACGCCTAAATGAAATTATTATTAGGAGACTGCCGTGGTATAGAAGAGGAGTCTTAATAGCAAGGCCAAGGTAATGTTTTGCCCACTGGAATGGCACATTGGAGGGCACTTTATCACGTTGTCTTGCACATTGGGCCAACCAAGAGGGCACTTTATCATGTTTTATCTACCATAGGGGGCAGGAGGGCAGTTTAGCAGCGTTTTTTCGAACAGGGGGGCACCAGGTGGGGCAATTGCCCCTTTTTATCCCTTCAGTAAAGACTTTGAATTCTATGTTAATAATATGCTTCTAATAATGTAAAAGCTGTGGAAGCTGTCATTTGTTGAGTTTAAGCTGATTTAATTAAAGTCGGCTTCTGAAGGGTCAAAGTTTAAACCTCAAATTTAGGCATGTTCCCTGAAGAGGTTATGGAGAAAGTTCAACTTATTGTTGACAGACAGATCGACCGGTTCCAACTTTTGTAGGAGTGTCTGGCACAGACCTGGGACTGAAATGAAAAGAAAAAAAAGCCGCTGCTATGAATACCTGATGCTGCTTGATTAGTAGTTGTCAAAACTTTGCCATACCAGTCTGCTGTGCTGGCAGGTGATGTGCTAGGAAGAAAATGGGCCGGTAGAGGCAAAGTAATCGATAGCACAAATCACTGAATAGGTTCAGCCCCGGTCGTGTTGATTGACGAGTACATGATGAAATAAATATTATCAAATGAAAAGGACTGCAAAGAAAAGTTAAAAAGCTTGGGCGTGTGGGTGGCGTGGTGGTCTATTCCGTTGCCTACCAACATCCCCGTGTTACCTCCAGCTTGGTTGGGCGTCCGTACAGACACAATTGGCCGTGTGTGCGGGTGGGAAGCCGGAAGTGGATGTGTCCTGGTCGCTGCACTAGCCCCTGCTCTGGTCAGTCAGGGCGCCTGTTTGGAGGGAACTGGGGGGAATAGTGTGAACCTCCCACGCGTTACGACCCCCTGGTGAAACTCCTCACTGTCAGGTGAAAAGAAGCGGCTGGCGACTCCACATGTATCAGAGGAGGCATGTGGTAGTCTGCAACCTTCCCCGGATCGGCAGAGGGGGTGGAGCAGCGACCGGGACGGCTGGGAAGATTGGGGTAATTCGCTGGGTACAATTGGGGAGAAAAATAAGCCGGATGTGGGTGGGTATGTGTACTGGTCTATGCACTAGCGCCTCCTCTGGTCAGTCGGTCGGGGTGCCTGTTCGGGGGGGGCGGGTGTTATGTCGGCACACATCGACAGTGCTGCATTTGATTTGGCGCTGTTCTATTGTGCTTGGATAGATTGGTGATGCCTGCGGGCTCTGGGTTGTTTGATCGGGTCTGCCTGTGACGCTGTGTCAGTCAAAATAAACAATGCAACGCAGAGGTTGTGTCGAGCGACAGCGCTGTGTACTGACGTGATTTCTAAACACAATATTGGCGACGAGGATGGCTGATATCTCTCTCCCACCACCTGCCGTCTTCCTGGCATTACCTGGCGAGCCTCCGGTACCATGGACTTGCTGGCTACATAGTTTTGAAAATTACCTCATAGCCTCAGGGCTCGACGACGTGAGCCAGGCTAGGAAGACGGCTCTGTTGCTACACTGCTTGGGAGCAGAGGGTCATCGTGTGCTCGGGACTCTGGGGAACTTCACAAACTTTGACTAAGCTGTGGGACTTCTGAACACCCATTTCGCTGCTCCACAGCTTCGGCGATTTATATTCCGTCAGCGACACCAACTGACTGGTGAGTCTGTGCAGCAGTACGTAGCTAATTTGCGAGGGCTAGCTAGCTCATGCAAGTTTGGCGCGCTTCAGGACGAGATTGTTCGCGACCAGCTAATCGAACACACCAACAACGCAAAGGTGCGTGAGACTCTCCTGCTGGAAAAAAACGATCTGTTGCTGTCCAGAGCAATTACCATCGCAGTACAAGTTGAGAGAGCAGCTGAGTGTGCTGCTATGCTAAATACACAGCAAGTGGCCACCTCCAGTCAAGCTGCCAACGACTTCTCCCTCTACTCACGGCTGCCCCCCGGGACGCAACCCAGCCAGAGCGAGGCGGGCGCCGACTCCACTGAGGACGTCTTGCAGCTGCAACGACGGCGTTCTCGGCCCCGCCCTCAACAGTCCTGCGGTAACTGTGGATCTCGGTCTCATGCTTCAAGGGCTCAGAACTGTCCTGCCCGTGGCCAGACATGCCGTAGCTGCGGTAAGCAAAACCACGTTGCTAACGTCTGTCGATCTTCCCCGGCTGGGTCAGAGGGCCACACCCCCCAGTCTTCAACCACCATCATTCACAATGTGAGCTCTGGGCCAGTGTCATTCAAATCATGTACAGTCAACATTAATGATGTGTGCATCCCCCTGCTGTTGGACACCGGTGCAGGTGTGTCTCTCCTGAATGTTGATACTTATAGTCAATTTTTCAGTTCACTGCCACGGTCCGCACCCTCAGCTGTCCTCTGTGGGTATGGTGACTACAAAATCGATCTGGTTGGCTCTCTCCAAGTGACTGTCCGCTATGGAATCAAGCTGGTGCCCAATCCAGTTTTTCATGTGGCACGCCGTGGGGCCAACCTGATGGGCCTGGACCTGTTCTCCGCTCTGGGGTTCTCCCTCTTAGACACAGGGGAGGCAGCAATCCTGACTGTTGCCACGCCTTGGCAGCAGAATTGGCCATCACTGTTTGTGGGGCTGGGCTGCCTCTCCGCCTTCGCCCACCAACCTCTCCTCAATCCTGCTGTGAAACCTGTCATCCAACCACTGCGCTGCATCCCACTGGCTCTCCGTGATTGTCACTGCCAAGCTGCAACAACTGCTGGAAGCTGGTATCGTTGAACTGGTGGACGCATCACCCTGGGTCTCAAACCTCGTGGTGGCTAAGAAGAACTCGAGGGGCCTGTGTGTCTGCGTCGATCTACGTGCAGTAAATAAGGCAGTGGTCCCTGATAAGTATCCACTGCCCACCTCAGAAGAACTCACTGCTCAGTTCTATGGCTCTGAGGTGTTCTCCAAGCTCGACCTCAGACAGGGGTACTTACAGGTGCCCCTCCACCCCAGCAGCCGAAACCTCACAGCCTTTGTGACACATGCAGGAGTGCTTCGCTACACCAGGATGCCTTTCGGTCTCAGCTCCGCCCCTAGCTGTTTCCTGAAAGTCATGGTCTCCGTGCTGGCTGGCATACCGGGCGTGGCCATGTATCTGGACGATATAGTGGTACACGGGCCCACCAGTGAAATCCATGACAAGCGCCTCAACATGGTCTTCGCAGCCCTGTCCAAGCACAAGCTAACTCTCAATGCTGAGAACTGTGTCCTCTCTGTGCCAGCCATCGAGTTCGTGGGGTTCCAGCTGTCAGCGAGCGGTGTAACTCCACTACAATCCAATGTGGATGCCATTCAGGCCATCCCTGAGCCCAGCTTGGCCACCCAGGTCGCCTCCTTCCTGGGTATGACAGCCTACTACCTGAGGTTTCTTCCCCAGTACTCTGCGACCACAGCCCCCCTACGCCAGCTGCTGCGTAAGGATGAGCCATGGGTGTGGTCAAAGGCATGCAGTGACGCTGTGCGTGATCTCAAGACTCAACTGACTTCACCACCAGTGTTGACTCACTTCGACATCTCCAGCTCCACCTTCGTGACCCATCAGCCACAGCGATAGGGGCTGTGCTGTCTCAAACCCAGAACAGTGTGGAGAAGCCCATCGCCTTCGCCTCCCGTGCCCTCAACCTGACCGAGCAGCGGTACTCCGTGAGTGAGCGTGAGGCATTAGCCTGCATCTGGGCTTGTGAAAGGTGGCACCTCTACCTCTATGGCTGTTCCTTCACCCTCAGGACAGATCACCAGGCCCTGACAGCGCTGCTGTCCACATCTGGGACAGGCCACAAACCCCTGAGGCTGCACCGCTGGTCTGCACGCCTCCGCCAGTACAACTTCAGCCTGCAGTTCACCCCAGGCAGAGACAATGTTGTCGCCGACCTGCTCTCTTGCTCTGTCTCCACCCCAGCTCCACAGACAGACACTGACTGTGTGGAAAAGGACATTGTCCAAATGCTACACACACCCCTCCTGGCCACTGTCTCTTGCAGGAGCTGAGGGCAGCCTCCGAACAGGACCCTGTCCTCTCCCAGCTCCGCACCTACATCCAGAACGGCTGGCCTCACAAGGTCCCAGAGGAGCTGGCTGCGTTCCCCTGAGTCAGACAGGAGCTCTCCTGCTGGAATGACACCTGCGTGGCACGTGGGTTTTGCACAGTGGTCCCAGGTGCTCTCCGTGCGCGTGTGTTGAATATGGCGCATGAAGGCCACCTGGGCATTGTGAAACTGAAACAACGCTGCTGAGACCTGGTGTGGTGGCCAGGGATAGACAGAGATATTGAGGCTCTGATGAAAGACCGTTCTGCCTGCCTTGTGAGTGGCAAGACTGGCCACCAGGCTCCCCCACCCCTGCAACCTCTCGCCTGGCCCTCTCAGCCCTGGGAACACCTGCAGTTGGACATCTGTGGTGAGATCCATGGAGTTCCCCACCACCAACGGTTCATGGTGGTCGCCTACAATCTACACTCAAAATGGCCTGAGCTCACCACTTCCGGCACTGTGACCTCACAGGTCATCATCGACTTCCTGGACTCTTCTTTCGCTGGGGCCTCCCAAAGACCATCACCACTGACGATGGTCCTCAGCTGGTCTCTGCTGAGTTCACTGCTTATCTCGAAAACAAGGGCTTTCGTCATATGCGCACTGCGTACTACCACCCCCAGGCCAATGGCGGCGTTGAACGTTTTCACCAGTCACTGAAGAACGGCCTCAGAGCACACATGGCCCAAGGGTGCTCTTTCACACAGGCCTTCCGTCACACTCTGCTACACTATCGGGCCACACAGCACTCGACCACAGGCATCTCCCCAGCCTCTCTAATGCTGGGCCGGGAACTGTACATTCCCCTTGACAGTCTCCACCCCTCCACATCCCAGGCACCTCCCTCTGGGGTCAGAGCCTCAGTCACTCGTCAGCAGACGTGGGTGAAGCAACGGTTTGACCAGTCAAAACGAACCAGGGTGCCAGACATCAATGCGTCAGACTGGGTCAGGGTCCACAGGCCCCACAAGGACAAAAAAATGGCTTCCTACTGGACCTCTCCTCTCCAAGTCACCCGTCAGCTGGGCCCAGCCACCTACCTCCTCAGCGATGGCACTTGGTGGCACTCCAGTCGCCTGCGGAAGGTGTCAGCTCCACCACACACAGCTGGTGACACAACCTTAGCCTTTCTCTCAGCATGGCAAGACACCCCGGGTCTTCATGCAGCTCCTACACGGGCCCCAGACATTCCTGGGCCTCAGCTTCCCCTGCCTTCCCCCTCCCCACCTCGGCCTGCCCAGCCTCAGGCTGTCTCGCGACCTGTTCGCACACGTTTACGCCCTGGCCACCTAGAGGACTTTGTGTCAACCTTTCATGTTTGAAATCCTGCCGGGGGGGGGATGTTATGTCTGCACACTGGATCACCAGTGCTGCAATTAGTTAATGATAGCATCGTACTATTGCGCCTTGATTGATGTGTGATGCCCAGTAGTTCTGTTATTATTAAATCCTGCTGGGGGGGTGGGGGGGGGGGTTATGTCTGCACACATCGACAGTGCTGCATTTGATTTGGTGCTGTTCTATTGTGCTGGGATCGATTGGTGATACCTGCGGGCTCTGGGTTGTTTGATCGGGTCTGTCTGTGACGCCGTGTCAGTCAAAATAAACAATGCAACACAGAGGTTGTGTCGAGCGACAGTGCTGTGTCCTGACGCGATTTCTAAACACAATAGGGGGACTGGGGGGAATAACGTGATCCTCTCACATGCTACGTCCCTCTAGCGAAACTCCTCACTGTCAGGTGAAAAAGAAGCGGCTGTCGACTCCACATGTATCGGAGGAGGCATGTGGTAGTCTGCAGCTCTCCCCGGATCGGCCGAGGGGCTGGAGCAGAGATCGGGACGGCTCGGAAAAGTGGGGTAATTGGCCGAATACAATTGGCAGAAGAAAAAAAAAAGGGGGGGGGTTAAAAAGCTAGAAAAACAAAGAAAAAAAAGATGAATAAATAATTTAAGTTTATTGGCACATTTAAATATATTGCTGCAGTCATATGATTATTCATATCAAATATGTATTTATATATGCATTAAATCTTGATTAATAATGGTATTCTTTGCTTTAGTTGATGTAAATTTCTTGAGGCCTGTGCAGACTGAGTCTAAAGGGGCCATGCATGTTTTTTGCAGCCTGTTTTTGAATCCCTGACCTCATTGGCTTCAATGCCTGTTTGTTTTTGAATGCTGGACTCTGGCGTCTCTGCCCACTAGTCTGCTTCTGTGTGTGTGTGTGTGTGTGTGTGTGTGTGTGTGTGTGTGTGTGTGTGTGTGTGTGTGTGTGTGTGTGTATGTATGTATGAATGTAGCGGGTTGCCCTTTTGTGAATGCAGAAGATTGATCATCAGATGATTGAATGTTGTTCTAAGTTAACATACTTAATCTTTTTTTCCTACTTGAATGTCAGCGAGGTTCTGAAAGTGGCCTCCATCTTAGGTCTGTTAAAGGGATTAAGAGTTTACAGGCTGAGTCATATACATTACATAATACATTGTGAGCTTGCCTGGATCTTGCCTCTTGTTCTTTGACCACGATTACACAAAAATGTAATCCTTCCTAGGAGAACTGGGTCAAGGGTATAGACATCTGGTATTGTTTTTCCGGGTCTTAGTATTATCTTAGGCTGATGTAGAATGTAATGACTGAAGACCACAGTGGATGTCGCACTTTGTGTAAATCTTAAATTCTGGGGGATAGACAGGGTGAGAAAAGCAAGAGGTAACTGTAAAGTTATTAAATCTAATTCCAAGGCAGCAGTGTAATGTTTAAATTCCTTTATTAACTTATTCAGCTTCCATGCTTGGCAATCATAACAATCTAGAACGATTCTACAGTTCCGCGGTTTTCTTCTTTTTTCTTTCAACCCACAACAAAATAAACTGAGAACGCCCCTCAATGAATGAAATAAAACAACATCAAATTGCAACACAAGATGCATCACATGCATCCATCCATCCATTATCCAAACCGCTTATCCTGCTCTCAGGGTCGCGGGGATGCTGGAGCCTATCCCAGCAGTCACTGGACGGCAGGCGGGGAGACACCCTGGACAGGGGCGGGGCAGGTGAACGGGGTCGCACAGCAGAGCTGGTCCTCATCAAACGAGCAATAGCTGAACTCCAGGAAGCTTTGCTGAAGTGCATCCCCATTGATTTGCCCTGACTGAAGTGTACATAATTATGAACATGTGGGTATTGTCTATTTAAGAATATAATAATAACTAGGAAGACATTTGTTCTATTACACTTACTCTTCCAGCACGCCGGGTGCGATGTTCCAGCAGCTTTGCAAAAGCTTGCCTGGGAAAGCCAGGTGAAATGACCTTCAGGTCTTGGAATGACTGCAGGAGGTCAATAGTGTGCAGGGTCTGGGAATGTGAAGAGCTGGCCAGTAACCACTCTTGATTAGATCTTTAAGATCCGGGGTCCAGCGTTGCAGGCAGATATTGCACACATGAACAGGCATGTGCAAGTCAACCGTCCTGGTGATACATTTAAACAATTTAGACAATGACATGTCATTATGCTAACAGATATGAAGTATAAAACGACAACTCTTTACCGTTTATGGTGATAAGGAGGACTTCTCTGCCTGGAGACATAGTGACATCAGCAACTTCACAGGAGCATAGCTGTGGTGTGCGCACTGTGGGTAAAATGGAAGCTGACAGAAAATAAAATAGAAACATGTTATTTGCATAACAGACAGAATAGAAGCATGTATATTTTAATGTCATACACTCTCACAGAAATAACTACCAATCAAACTTTGAGAACATAAGATAATCCCGTAATAGTGAGTGAGTAAAAAACGTAGAATATGTACCTTGCTTGTGTGGGATGTAGTGTCCAGTTTCCCCTTTAGTATAGCATGTGGATGGTGGGAGGGCCTTGAGGAAGCCATCCACCATGCTGTCTCTGTTGTGGAGTGGCCATATTTTATGGTGTAACACATCACAGGCCTCACACAACCACTCCTCGGGAAGGCAGTCTCTGCACCTATGCAAAGAAAAACAGATAATTATTTCATAAGCAAATAAGACGTGCCATATATTTTCAACTTTGCATTTGGTTGGAATAATTAGAGTAAGACTGAGCCATGTCCTTTTGTTAGGACATGTCCTTCCGTATTTATTCAGCCTATGATAAAAGTGTGTAAACTAAACTATTTACAAAAACTGACAGAGAGCTGCAGACATCTGACTCCAACCTTATAACAGCAGCCTGATGGCAGATAGAGCACAACTCCTGGCCAACAGCTTCAGTTGCCAGTAGATATTGCAGGTGGTCTGGCCGAGCTTCCTTCCACTGTTCTTGGGCTGTCAGCTGACGCAGGGACCAAGACGAGGAGCTTTGCAGAGGCACAGCAGGCACATCAGTACAGAATGACCCAGAAGTCATTGACAGCCTGTCCATGTTTCGGTCTATGAAGGAAATGCAAAAGCATGTTGAATATGTTAAAGGTGCAATAGAGAACTTGTAATCTCTACTTCCATTTGAGTGCTCAAAAGCCATAAAGGGTTGTTGAAAATCGAACAATACCATGCCTGTATATAAATAATTACGTCTGATCAGTTGCAAATTACAAAACATTAAAACTAAGGATCAACAGGGTGAATGACAAAAATTTTATCTGTAGATGCAGTATTACAGACCAAGTGAAACATGTCTATGGTACAATGAATGAATGGTGGCAGGGCGCTTTACTGAGATATAACCCCAAATAGTATAGCGTCCTATGCCATGGCTAATTGATACCCTGTGTGGCATCTTTAAGATTTCAGCATGATGCGATCTATGTGTACAATCTTACCAAATTCTTCTTGAGCAAACGCTCTTGGCTGGGAATCCCCTGCAGCAGTCGTGGCCTGGGAGTCCTCCGTACTAGGGCATGTGACTGTAAAACAAGACATGCAAGAATAGAGAGAGATTAGGAGAACCCTAACATGTTTTGATGGTTAAGGCAACAATCTATTCACATGTTCATTACACTACAAATGACAACGCTCAACAACAGCTTGACAACACTGTTAGTCCCATCCTTGGCGTTGATTGGCTAATCATTAGAACCCGCAGGGTTTCCCACACATAGTAAATACTTTGCAGACCGCCCAAGTATATTCATGGCTGCCAACGTATCGAAAAGTATCAAATCTAGCAATAGCAGAGTCTGATCGTACCCCACCCCTGCTACCACCACAAGTATATTTCAGTCATGTGGGAAACACTGATCCTGTGATCATTTTATAGTCAGAGAAACAGTGACATGAATGATTAGTTACATAGTAAATCAATGAGACTTAATGAATTGTCATTAAGTCATTAAGTCATTAAGTGACGTGAGGGATAACATGCATAATGTTATTGTTAAGATTTTGTTTTATGGTGTTGGGTTCCTTCTGGGGTTCGCAGATTGATATGCACTTTTTTGTTTTCAGTGTGTGTTTTCTGCTTTGTATATGTATGTTTAGGAGGACAGGTTGATAATGTTTTGGACAAGCCTGTGTTTTTTTTTGCACTTATAGTGTTACTGTTTTGAAACGAGGACGTTTCTTTTTGTAGGAGGGGAGGTATATAACCTATTTTTCTGGACTTAGCCTGTTAATGATTTTAAGTTCCTGTTATAAGCTGTTGCCACAGTATATGCCTTGAGCTCTTATTTTGAAGGCTGAAGAGAGAGCGGAAGTGCTGTACACAGTGTTGTTGCTGTGGAGTTCTGTTGGGGGAAGAATCCAAATAAAGTAGTCCTCGTGTGAAAGTGGAACCTCCGTATTTGTTATTTTATAGTTTCATACAGTATAGGCGACATCTACAAACCCTCAGTTACACTATTAAAAAAAAAAGTAACTTCCATCTAAAGGCCTTTTTCATCCCAAAATTCACCTGCTATTTTCACCATGTTGCCAGCCTGCCCACATTGTTACCACAGGACTTCAACGTGTCAAAGGGGCATGCCAATAAGAGCGTCGGTCAGTCGATCAAACTTCAACTACATAGCACATTCCATAAATGAAACATTTACTACAATAATGTCTTTTCCACGAGAGAAAAGTATAATTTTAACAGGCACGGTTGTACAGGGCAGTACATTGCCTCAGTGCATAGCATTGCTGCCCCATAACAACAGGGTCCTGGGCTCGATCCACTTTGAGTTTGCATGTCGTCCGTGTGTTCAAGGGGTATAGACTTCTAAAGTGTGATGTAAATTTCAGGAGCAAATTATGGACTTTGGATCCAACCCTGTTTTAGTCCAATATAAGAATACATGGGAGTGTATAAACAATTGCCTTTGATTATATCCAACGCTGATATTGACTCTTTTCGCTTTTGAGGACTGCGCCTTGCCGGCAGCCATGTCAACATGTACCCTGGCTCTGCCAAATGACGGAAGCTAAGCAGATATGGTCTTGCTTAGTACTTGGATGGGAGACCTCTCGGGATAAACTGAGTTGCTGCCGCAAGTGGTGTTGGTGGGTCGGTAGGGGACAGTTTTCCCTCTGGTCCTAATAAAAACGACAAACATCAAATCCTAGTGATGGGGACACTGTGCTGTAGGAGATGCCATCCTTTGGATGAGACGTTAAACCGAGGTCCTGACTCACTGTGATCATCAAAGATCCCATGGCACTTATCCCAACCTGGCTCTCTCCATCTGGCCACCTAATCACCCCCTTCCCCCCATAATTGGCTCAATGATTCCTCCATCTCAAGCTGGTGTGTGGCGAGCGTTCTAGCGCAAAATGGTTGCTGTGCATCACCTAGGTGGGTGCCACACGTTGGTGGTGGCTGAGGTGCGTTACCCCCTTCAATGTGAAGCGCTTTGGGTGTCTAGAAAAGCGCTATATAAATGTGATGATGATGATGATGATGATGATGATTATTATTATTATTATTTATGCATTTTGGGACTAGGTGAGATGGATTTCGATCATTTCCAAGCTGCATTAAGAGACCACTAGCAATTGTTAGGTTAGCATAAAATATATTTGTTCCTGTATTTGCACTCTTGTAACGCAACATCCAGTCCATGGTCCATGGTTGTTAACAAAATAATTCTTAAAGGTTCATTACATGGGGAAATGATAACCTTATCTTATGCCATTTCTGCTTATATTACTCAGTATACATTAAAAGCTGAATGATTGGCTAACAGGATCCATAAACCACATTCATTTTGCCATAGGTGAAAAATAAATGGATCCAGATGTGGTCTGAGAGCGCCAAATTGACAACAACACTTTGGAGGCCCATTGCCTAGGCTGCTGCTGTTTCCTCCTAGAGTCCATAAAAACACAATATAGAAACATAAAAACACACTATGGGTCAACTGGAAACTCTAAATTAACATTAACTTTGTGTAATCATGTGAGTGGGTCCTGTGATGACTTGGCGAGCAATCTGCCAAATCATCATTCCCTGCCTTCCACCAAATGCCTGCCTGCTTCTGGACCCAAGTCTTAATTGGATGAAGCAGTTAGAGACATTGAATGAAACATTCAAAGAGAAAAGTTATTTTTTTAGATTTGTTTAATATAGATTGCCACAAAACCGCTGCCAGAGTAACAGGGAAAAAAAAGAACTTAATAGTACTCCTGAATATTGCGAGTGAGCATACATCATATAACTCTTATTTAGATCTTATTTTTTCTCTTTCTTTGGGCAACTTGATGGCCAGCCATTCAATAGTGTGAGTGCGCGCCTCCTCCCAGGTGTATCTTGGGGCATAGCCCAGGTCCCTCTGAGCCTTCTGGTAGGAGAAGCTGAATGGTGTGTTCATCAGGACAAGAAGCTTTCGGGTGATAGGCACGTGGATCTTTATAAAGGGGTGGAGCAGAAATCTCAGCATCTCCCAGAAGAGGCAGTACAGGTTGACTATGGGTCAACTGGAAACTCTAAATTAACATTAACTTTGTGTAATCATGTGAGTGGGTCCTGTGATGACTTGGCGAGCAATCTGCCAAATCATCATTCCCTGCCTTCCACCAAATGCCTGCCTGCTTCTGGACCCAAGTCTTAATTGGATGAAGCAGTTAGAGACAATGAATGAAACATTCAAAGAGAAAAGTTATTTTTTAGATTTGTTTAATATAGATTGCCACAAAACCGCTGCCAGAGTAACAGGGGAAAAAAAGAACTTAATAGTACTCCTGAATATTGCGAGTGAGCATACATCATATAACTCTTATTTAGATCTTATTTTTTCTCTTTCTTTGGGCAACTTGGTGGCCAGCCATTCAATAGTGTGAGTGCGCGCCTCCTCCCAGGTGTATCTTGGGGCATAGCCCAGGTCCCTCTGAGCCTTCTGGTAGGAGAAGCTGAATGGTGTGTTCATCAGGACAAGAAGCTTTCGGGTGATAGGCACGTGGATCTTTATAAAGGGGTGGAGCAGAAATCTCAGCATCTCCCAGAAGAGGCAGTACAGGTAGAGGAGGGTGTAGGGCATCGCAAGCTTCTTTTGAATACTGAACCCCAGTGATGACATTATGGCGTAGTTAAAATCTGAATAGCTCATATGTGGCGTGTCATCGCAGACGTAGTAAAACTTCCCACCAACATTGGTTCTTTTCAGTGGATCTTTAAGGGCACGGCCTGCCTGGAGATGGGCCTGAACCACATTGCCTATGTACACCGGATTCACAAGGGCTTCAGGGGCTGAGACTCTGTACAGAACATCATTATTTTGGATCCCTCTTGTCATGTGGTAAAGGAGGAAGCGGCAGCCATCTCCGTAAATATACATAGGTCTTAGGGTGCAGGTGGCCAGCAGGCCCCCGTTCTGCAGCACCTCACCATTGGCCTTCAAGCTTATCCTCTCAGCCTCTTTTTTAGTGTTTCCATAAGTGAACAGCCCGAACGTGTTGTACTTTGTATCCTCGTTGCCATTGATTATGGGATCGCCATTGGAGTTGGGCCCCATCACCTCAAGGCTGCTGGTGTAGATGAAGGAAGTCACGTTCTCCTGGATACACGCCTCTAGCAAGAGCTTGGTTCCTGAAATGCAAGGACGGGCTAACAGTTCATGTAGTTTTATGTGGACAGATCAACAAAGCGCTGTATCAGAAATTGATAATTCCTTCTTGTGGAGTTATACCTACAAGGAAATCAGATAGCTGAAATAGAAAGATTGGTTTGACTTTGGGCTTTCATTAGTGCACGACTTGACAGGGACTAGTACAGCTCTCTCATCCATGTCCCTTAATTTTCTCAAAATAACATGATTGTGATTCACTTTAAGATTGTTACAAGCATGTTACCCTTTCAGGTTTAGTGCTAAATAGAACAGGCACTTGTAAGCAATTCTGCTTTATAAAGGTTTTAAATCACTCCTGGGAATTTTCTCTTGATTGTGGAATAAGAACTATTTAATAATTTCAGAAAAAAAGACTAGCTTACAGAAGCTAAGTTCATTTCATTTCATCTTTCATATCTCAGTTCAATCTTACAGTGACAGTCAGTACCTTTAACATTGATGTCATAAAGCTCACTGTCCTCCAGATTCCCATGAGTATCAATGACAGATGCAACGTGGAAGACCATGGATGCTCCGCGGCAGGCTTTTCTCAGGAACTCACTGTCCCTGATGTCCCCTTCATACACACTGACAACAGTTTTCCTTTGGCAGTCTGAAAAAACGGTAAAAGAAGAATGTTCTACTAGGTCAACAACTATTGATAATGCCAAAAAAAAAGAAGAAAGAAAGAAGAAGAAAGAAATAGAAGTGGAACGCGAGCCAGTTGGTGCAGAATATAAAGGTAAATCTATGTTACAGGGCTGAAACACTGCACATATGCTCATTGTATCAATACTTGACGTCTGAGGAAAGAGACGGTATTTAAGTTACTGTTTAAATTGCTAATGCCTGATGTGTTGAAAGGGGATGCATGTAGGCTAACTGGCGTGTCGTGTCGCGTTTCACCGCAGCTTTGTTTTTAGACAAGTCAAGTCAAGTCATGTTAACTTTATTTGTACAGCCCAATATCAAAAATTACAAATTTGTCTCAGTTGGCTTTACAAGAACACCACATCCTGTAAGCAAGACAAACATCCTTTTATCTTAATTTCCTTGCATTGATTTCTCTATGTGTGCAATTTGAACAAAAACGAATAAATACAGCGTCAGTGTATAACGATCAAAATACGGGAAAGGGTGTGCTAGTATGTGTTTTCTTGCCACAAAACAAGATTGTCTACAATTTTGACGATGACTCATACAGACGCCGAGGCATTGCAACAGAAAAGTGAATACATGCTGCAAATATCTAAAAGTAATTCTGAGAAATTTGATGATGCCATGCAATAGACGAGGAACCAAAGCCACGACACTTGACGTTTCTGCGCCTTTTACGCGGCACGCGTAATGGGGCTGGAATGGCAGCGGACGCGACGCGCCCCGGCATGTCTCCGCTTTCAAACCGTATAACCAGATATTTCGTATGAGATCGGATATTTTGGGCTATCATGACTCGGAGTACATTGGTGATAAAACCCTTTGTAATAAACAGCCAATAACCACAAGAAGACGAAGGTAGGCTGCTGGATGTAAAACACATGGGCGTCGCCCGTGGCGAAACCGTGGCCGGTTTAAGCAGCAGGCGACGATTATGGGCTTTTCCAACAACCCTTCTTTCTTAGTAATCCAATAAGTATATTGTAAGTGAACATTGTTTTCAGACAGTTACCCTTCAGTCCCTGTAAAAACTCGACGGGCGGTTCGTATCTGTCCAGCAGACGGATCTCTGCCAGTGTCTCCTCGTCCAGCAGCAGCCTGACCAGCTTCCGTCCAAGGAATCCACAGGCACCTGTGACCACGCACACCTCCCCCCGCAGAGACATACCTAACTGGGGCCTCGGTGCTAAGCTGTATGAACCGCAGTTTTAGTCTTTATGCCCTTCATTCAGTGTGTTAACCTTAAAAGAGACAATACTGCTCCGGCATTTGTGATTTCATCAGCATGCAGCTCTTTCAGTCTTTCTGCTTTTCTATGCTCTGGGAATGTATGAGAGTAAAAACAAAACAAAAACCAAATCTCCTTTGAGGGAATATATGGGAAAACAACAAAAACGATGTGCCGTGCTTTATATAGACGGAATGAACACTCTTCAGAGTCAACTCCTCCCCTGCCAGAGAAGCTCATATTTCCCCCCTCAGGAATTTACTTATAATGCAACTTGACAAATATTTGCCGTGATCCGCCATCGGATGTAGACACCACTAATAAGCATATCTCAGCCTAATATAAATCCTAATATAAGGCTGATAAAAAGCTGCAACTTCTCTGCCACAGCTCTTCTCCAATAGGATATCGAAAGTGGACGAATGGTGTTGAGTAATAAACTGGAATCTTTGCTGCAGCGAATCGACTTCGTTAGGCAACAATTTTTACGAATTAGATTTAAAATACAACAACGCATTTGTCTAAATTACAGGGTTTAAGCATTCCAAGAGTTTCATTTCCCCCCAAAAAGGCAAAGCTTTGAAAGTCCCTTACAAGGTAGGATTTTACACCAGCCCAAAACAACAAACCATCTGCCAAGATATGAAGCGTCAAGGCTGTGACCCAGACACAATGATGACTAGCATCTGGTTGTTCTCACAACCGACTGATAGCACACACAAGTGAATTTGTGGGAATGCAAATTTTGACTTCGTTTTCCTGTCTTTGCATTCTGATTTCAGTGCAGAAGGGATCTATGTCCCAATGTTTAAGAGATTTTTTGTGTGTGATGGAATATATGCTGTAGACAGACAGTTGATGATATCAGATGTTCGACCTCCGGTTGTCTCATTTATAAAAGATGTAACTAGGCTAGTGTTAACATGGCTCTCCTTATTGAAGCTTTTCACTAGATGTGTGTGTGTGTGTGTGTGTGTGTGTGTGTGTGTGTGTGTGTGTGTGTGTGTGTGTATTACCCCAATGATGAGGACATTTCATTGTTTACACGAAAAACCTCACGGGGAAAAACAATCCTGGTCCTCATGACGTAAAAGCCTTTAAATGAACGCAGGAGTAGTGAGGTTACTCATTTGTCCGACGCATTCTCATCACATGGTTTAGGGGTGTCACGATTTCAACTCCAAATCGAAGAATGATCGAAACGAGTGTTCGATTTTGAACCTCGAAACCTAGAGCAGGATCGACGATTCTCCCAGTATTTTCTTTCTCCGCGCGTCCAAAGGGGAGGGGAAAAAACCCCAAAACAAAACAAGAACACTATAGTATACATTATAGTTGTTAAAATGTTAATTTTGATGTCAGTTGTTTCCTAACAGACATACTAACACATGCAGTACAATATCTACTCTGCCCTAGCAACTGTGTCCTAACAAGGCGTAGGCAGATAGCGAACGGGAGAATGAATGTAGCTTGAGCTTGACGTCTTCTTCAGATGGAAGTTTATTGAAGACTTTACTCCATACATTCGTTTTTCCCCTTTTTTTACCCCCGTAAAAAAACCCGCCTCACCGTGCTCTGCTGTGCGTCGCAATCCATATATGGCAACAGCTGGCGACGGACTGTTTCCACAGACATGTACAGTCATCCTGTAATCAATGATCTCCTCTTCAGGGCAGTTGGCTTTGTGCCACAGAAAGCGAAGATAGTTGCGGTGACCTTCTTTTACCTTGAAGCTGTAAAACATTTGCTCAATGTCCGCTGTGATGGCTATCCGCTCTTTACGAAAACGCAGCAAGACATCTATTAATGGGTTGTTGAGTTTGGGCCCTCTCAGCAGAACATCATTGAGGGAGATGTCGTTATACTGGGCACTCGAGTCGAACACCACTCTGATTTTATCGGGCTTTTGGGGATGGTAAACGCCAAATATTGGCAAATACCTATATTCCTCACCTGGCTGCAGAGGCGGAGCGGGTTCTGCTTGATGGTTTTCGATGACCTTTTGCATGAAGTCAAAGAAATGTTCTTTAATTCCTGGTTTCTTTTGGAAGGGACGTTGCAACGAGAACAGCCTCTGCTTCGCTTGCTCTTTGTTGTTCGGAAGCCGGCTCCGTCGCGAGCGAAAAAGCTATGGCGCCTGTCTTGTACTTTATTGTACTTATATTAGTAATGAATGGACCGGAGACCAAGGCATAACGTTGACCTTTTACTAGGCATATCTTCGAGTCTCAACACTCGCGCATGCGCGCTCATTACATATTGAAACCTGCTCACTACATCTCCCCCTTTTAAACTGATACTTTCAGGATCTTTACAGAAAAATTAAATCATATGTTAATAAAGCCTAATGCTGATTTTACCAACAAGGCAGGGGAACAGCTGGCACCTTAAACATCTCTGTAAACGTGAGCATATGTAAACTGGTTAAATTAACTTCAGATTTTACATCTCATATCTAGACACACATTTCACATCTCATTTTCCTTTTTTTTAACCTATGAACATATCAAGACAAGTACATAACCTAACTGAGAGGTATGGTAGACTACCTGATCCTCTCTGTTGTGGTGTGGAGGTTATTCTGCTCCGTATACTTACAACACTTTACTACAAACTCAGTCTTTTAAGTGTGCACAAGGTACGTGAGCAGCATACTGGCCCCCACAACACACCATATGCACAGCGCTTGGATTTGGGCTGGGTCATCGTAGGAGAAATCTGCCTAGATAGAGCTCACCAGCCTACTGATGTCAATGTCTACAAAACAAACATACTCCCAAATGGCAGAGCCTCATTCTTCACACCATGCTTTAAGAGCATCCATGTGAAAGAGCGAGTGAGTTCCCATCCTCTTCAGTACTTACCTGCCTCGCTGTGTTACTCCAAAGGCCTCATTGCTGACACAAGCTGTCTTGGAGATGATGTTTTCTTGAGGACTGCAGACGACGACAAGACGGCCCTGTCAATTGAAGATAACAAATAAAGAGGTGTATCTTGCAGACATCCACTGGGTGGCGCTGTAGTAAGCATGTTTGATATGTAATGAGCGCGCATGCGCGAGTGTTGAGACTTGAAGCTATGCCTAGTAAAAAGTCAACGTTATGCCTTGGTCTCCGGTCCATTCATTACTAATATAAGTACTAGAAAGTACAAGACATGGTGTCAGAAGTCGTCGCCCTCGCCTCTGAGATAAATACAATCACCCGACGCAAGTGACCGGAATGTTCCGTGCAGTTTGACTACGTGAGAAAATAACTTTTGAATTGGCCGAGTGAGCTAGCTGAGCTAACGCTAACGTGGAGCTGCGATGATACGTTTGAGAGGAGCATTCGGAAGGTGAAACAATGGATTCTCTATTTTCAATAAGTCCGCCTGAAGCATTTGACTTCGGAGACTTTGGTAGTTGGCCTAATTGGATCCGACGTTTTGAAAGATTCCACATAGCAGCAGGACTAAATGCAAAGAGTCAAGAGTATCAAGTTAACTCGCTAGTTTACACTATGGGAGACATGGCGGATGACGTTCTGAACACGTTAGTGTTACACTTTTAAGAATGACGCGATGGCCGGTTCTTGTGTAGCACATTAATTTTTCTTTTTATTCCTGTTGGAACATAAACAAACACAACACCAGTCCTGGCGTCTGTGTCTTATTCGTGCGTCTGACGTCTCACTCTACTAATGACAGGCGTCAGTCACCGATACCTTACATCTACAGCGCCCCCTGTTGACCATGTGTTCCAACCATTTAAGACCGAACCAGAAATACTAGAAAATAATAGAAATCACATGAACAACATTGAAGCAGTAATTTTAACATATTTTAAAGTCTTTCGCTTTTTTTATAAGGAGTTTTAATTTTAAATGGGGGGCAAGATATTTTAATCTTGTTCATGCCAATGTCTATGAAAACACTCAGTGCCACACTCTCCCCCACAATTTTTAATGTCTCCTGACATTATAACCAAAGTTCTACCAAGGTCACCAAAAGTGTCTCTGCTCATGATACTGAGTCTCTATCACTTCACAGTGTCTTGCAACCAACGATGGCTTCCCTAGTGTTTCATAGCTCAGTACGACAGGTGGCTGTCTGAGTCTGTATGGGTGTGCTCTTACTGTCTGAGGCGATTCTTCTCCTGCCTCACCACTCTCAGGACCCACATACACTGCTGGATCTAATTCATGTTGCTGAGCCAGCTGTGGCACGTCAGCAACCTCTTTGCTCTGTAGTGGCACATCCTCTTCGCTCTGTACTGGCCCATCCTCTTCGCTCTGTAGTGGCCCATCCTCTTCGCTCTGTAGTGGCACATCCTCTTCTGAAGGTGGAGAACTCTGTTGAGGCCGGAAAGGGTCTGCATCTGGATTCAGTGATGCTTGGTGGTGCTGCCTGTCTCTGCCAGACCTGAGATGCCACTGGTAGACGCCGCCGTCATCTTGCTCTGAGTTGCTGTCGGATGCTGGCTGCTGCTGCTGGATGGGACGTGATGTCCCCTTCCTCCTTGCAGGTCTCTGGACGTTTCTCTGCTGCTGCAGAGTCTGTGCTGCTGGCTGCTCAAGAGGTAGGTGGTCGTATGGCAGTAAAAGATTTCTATGAACCACTCTGTCTTTCCCAATACCGTTCTCTGGGCTGATCTGATAAACTGGGCTGTCATCACCTTTTCTTTCCTTCACTCTGTAGACGTGGCTTTCCCAATAAGATCGGATTTTTCCCGGTCCACCCCTTGGAGTACAGTTTCGGATGAGGACCCGGTCACCTGGCTGAAGGTCTCTCCCCTGCACCTTTTGGTCATAGTGGGCTTTCCCCCAGGCCGCCTCTTTGTTTGCTGTCTTAGAAGCAATATGATATGCTTCTTGCATTATCTTTTTCCAGTGGCTCACATAGTCCTCATATGTTTCAAGGGCCTCGTCTCTTTTGAGATTGAACAACAGATCGATAGGCAGGCGGGGTGAGCGTCCAAAGATGAGGTGGTAGGGGGCGTAGCCTGTTGCCTCACTTCATGTGCAGTTGTACGCGTGGATGACTTTAGCCAATGACTCTTTCCAGTCTTCCTTCTCTTTGTCCTCCAGGGTGCGTAACATTGATAACAGGGTGCGGTTGAATCTTTCTACCTAGCCATTTCCCTGGGGGTGGTAGGGCGTCGTGTGCAAGCCCTGGATGCCTGAAAGATCCTTCAGCCTTGCCATGAGGTTGTTCTCAAACTCTCTGCCCATATCATGGTGCAGCTTGCTTGGGAAGCCGAATTTGAGTGCAAAATCATTAAACACCTTGTCAGCCACAGTTTTTGCAGATTTGTTCTTTGTAGCATAGGCTTGAGCAAACCTAGTGAAATGATCCATGACCACTAATATATACTCATTGCCATGCTTGCATTTCTCCAGATGAAGAAAGTCTATTGAAACAAGCTCGAATGGATAAGTGGTCTGGATGGGTGTTAAAGGTGCTCGGGTCTGTTTACTGGGCGTCTTTTTTTTCCGACACTCACAGACTTGAGTGACAAAGTGCTCTACGTCTTTGTGCATTTGTGGCCAGTAGAACCTTTCCCGAATGAGGTCAAGTGTTCTTTCTGTTCCCAGGTGGCCCATGTCTTGGTGCAGTTCTTTAAAAACAAGGGGCTGGTAGACTTTGGGGATAACTAGCTGTTCTCCACGGCCTGTTGTGCGACGCAGCACACCGTCGTCACCCACCTGGATCTTTAACCATTGTTTCAGTAGTATAGCCACAGCAGGGTGCTCTGCCTTTACCTCTGCTCTGCTCGGTCTCTTGTTTAGTGACTTATACCAGAGGACTCTGGATAAGTGTTCATCCTCTTCCTGAGCCGCGCGGATTTGTGCTGGGGTGAGCAGTTGGCCTGTCTCACAGTCCTTTACCAGGCTCATGGCGCTGATGTGAACAACTCCCACACCCAGGCAAGGGGCTCTCCTTTGAACTTTGACACTCTCCATGGATGCACTGATTGCGTCGTGACTGACCTCTTTAATACAGTGGCTCATGTATTCCTCGATGTCCAAAGGCATCCGAGACAGCCCTTCAGCATCTGAGTTGTTTCTTCCAGGACGATAGCATATGGTGAAGTTATAATCTGCCAGCTCCGCAACCCACCTGTGCCCTGTGGCATTGAGTTTTGAAGAAGTGAGCACATATGTTAATGGGTTGTTGTCTGTATAGACAACAAATGATGTGGCGTAGTACAAGTAGTCACGGAACCGTTCGCATAAGGCCCACTTTAATGCCAAAAACTCCAATTTCCCAGAGTGGAGATGGTACCTCTTCTCTGCAGGACTCAGGGTGCGTGAACCATAAGCTATCACTCTCATTTTACCTTGCTGACGCTGATACAGCACCGCACCCAGACCAATTTGTGATGCGTCACAATGCAACACAAATGGCTGGGTGAAATCTGGATATCCAAGGATGGGAGGCTCTGTGAGTGCATCAATCAGCTGGTTTGACACTTCCTGGTGGGCACTTGTCCACTGAATGGGCATGCGTGATGGTAGGTGTCCTTTCTTTTTCTTTGCTGTGTTCTTATGTCTTACTTTTGGTTGGTCGGGTGTGTGTTCCTCAGCGTCTGGGGCAGTTAGCAGACTATACAATGGGTGGGCCACGCGGGAGAAGTTGGGGATAAAGGGTTGGTAATAGGAGAGAAAGCCAAGCCTCTGGCATAGATCACCAACCGTAGCAGGGATTTTCTCCTTCAGAGCCATCACTGGTGCTATCTCCGCGGGGTCTATTGTATAACCCTCTGCTGTCACCAGCTTGCCAAGAAACCTCACACTGGACTTGAACAGTTCACACTTCTTTGGCGTTAGTTTAACCCCATGCTTTTTGTAGCGCTGGAGGACTAACTGAACATGCTCCAAATGTTCTTCAAAACTGCTGCTGTGTACTAAGTTGTCGTCTAGGTAGGGGAGGCAGATGGTGTCTCTCAGGCCCACTAAACAGTGCTCCATGCTCCTCTGAAATTCTGCAGGTGCTGAGCTCAGACCAAAGGGTATGCATACCCACTCGTACAATCCCCAGGGCGTGATGAAGGCTGTCAATGGGCGGCTCTCTTCATCCAGGGAGCCCTGGTGGTACGCTTTACCCTGGTCTAAAACCGAGAACCATGAGCTTCCACCCAAGGCATCCAACATGTCCTGGATCCGTGGTATAGGATGTCTGTCAGGGGTGGATTTACGATTGAGCTCTCTATAATCACAACAGAGACGTAGGGTGCCATCCTTCTTCCGGACACAAACCACCGGCGATGAATAAGGTGAGTGTGAGGGGATGATCCACCCCCTGTTCAGCAGGTCTTGCAGGTATTCTTTTACCTCATTGTGGAGGGGTTTTGGTACAGACATGTAGGTCTTTTGGTTTGGTGTCATTGAGGGTAATGTGCATCTTGAGAGATGGAATGCAGCCTATGTCGTCGCTATCAAATGCAAAAGCCTGACACTTCGCGCAGCATTTTCTTTGCAGCCTCCTGTTGAACCTTTGTGAGGTGTTCCAGATCTACAGGGGGGTCCCATGATGTTGGCTTCTCTTCCTGTCTGCTATCAGATTGTGGTGCAGGTCGTGCTGTGCTGGTTACCCCACTGACCTTGGCTTCCATGCCATCTTTTCTATAAGGTGATGGGGCTGCTGTGTACACTGTCTTAACTGATTCTAAAAGTCCAATAAATTTATGATGGTCTAGGTAGATCGTGTGGTTGGAGGTGTTTGTCAATGGAATCGGTACAAATGGGATTTTCTTTTCTGGGATCCTCACAAGCACTTCAGAACAAACCACGCCCTCTAGTGCAGGATGAAGGGGATCAGGTGAAAACAACATATCTTCACCCTTACATTGTGCACCCACATGTGCTCTGACATAGACGGTGGTGACTATATTGGCTGGTAAGGGCACCCTTTTTCCACCTGTGCGGGCTACAGCACTCTCTGGGTCCCCAGCACTATTCTGCAGCAACTTCACAACCCTCTGCGCAGTTTTTACTGTAATCTTGAAGGCTTTACCCACTTGGTGTGCCAGCTGTTGTTTTCCACTTCTGGTTTTCCCTTCATTTCTGTTGATGATGGCTCTTATGACGTTGTAGCCTATAATAGGGTCACTTGCGACTGCAGGGTCACTGGACACCAGTATTGGCACTTGTAGGTGGCTTGTATTGCAGGGGTCATCCTCCAGCCGAAAGCTGACCTCAATCCAACCAATATAGGAGATGGGGGTGTCATTGGCAGCAAGGAGTTCAAGTGTCTCTTCCCCCAGAATCTCTGAGATGGGCCAGATAACTGTATGGGGTAGGTGTTTCTGACGCCATGGTTCATTTATTATACAAGCCTGTGCCCCTGAGTCCCACAATACCATAACTGGATGATTGTCCAAGAAACAGTTCACTTCACACCTTTCTCCTACAAGGTCAACTAGCTGTGAATGGCATTTAGAGGTTAGATATTGAACTGTTCTTACAGTTACAGGGGTGCCTGCTACCTTTCCTGTGGCTGCTGTTGTGGGCAGAATAGTATGGCTGGTTGAGGCTGTCTTCTTTTGGGACGCTCCATCCTGGACTACCGCTGGTCCCGTCTCGGCAGTCCACTTCCGTTTCCCGACAAAGTTCCCTGCTTCCTGCACCCACGAGAGAAGTGTCCCTCTTGTCCACATTTGAAACAGTGTGGGCAATTTTCACCCACCTTCTCCTCTTTGCACTTTTTACAGCCTCTTTCTCACTGCCTTGGTCCTGGAGGGTGGTGAGTCATCTCCATCACTGCAATGAACATCTGTTTCATTTCATTGCGAAGCTCCTCCATAATCTGCTGCGTGTTTATGCTGTCCTGTTTAGCCTCTTTTCCTTTGACTGTTTTGACTGCCGCTTCTGGTTGGATTCACTTATTTTAGAGGGGCTCTGAGTGGGTGTGAAATCGCCACGCCATGTGCCATTGCCCTTAAGAAGAAAAGCTCAAGAAGAGTTAAAAAGGATGGAGGAAATGGATGTTATTTCTCCCATGGAGGAAGCTACAGAGTGGTGCTCAGGAATTGTCGTAGTACCAAAACCTAATGGAAAAATTAGAACATGTGTTGACCTAACCCGCCTGAACGAAAATGTGTGCAGGGAGTGACATACTCTCCCAGCTGTTGATGAGACGCTAGCTAAGCTAGCTGGAGCTAGGATTTTTTTCCAAACGGGATGCCACTGCCGGTTTTTGGCAGGTGCCTTTGCACAAAGATTCAGTCCCACTCAACACCTTCATCACACCATTTGGCGGTTATTGTTTTAATCGGCTTCCCTTTGGAATATCATCCGCACCAGAACACTTTCAGAAGCGTTTAACGCAGATGCTTGATGGCCTAAGGAAGGAACTTTGTGTCATGCGGATGACGTCCTGGTGTTCGGTGCCACGCCCAAAGAGCATGATGACAGGGTGCATCAAGTGTTGCAAAGACTGCAGCAGTGGGGTCTAACTCTGAATGACAAATGTCAGTTCGCAGTGAAGCAGGTCAAATTTCTCGGACACATTGTCAGTTCAGAGGGCATACAAGCAGATCCTGAGAAGACTAGGGCAATTAGAGAGATGCCACCACCCAAAGATGTGGCTGACGTAAAACGCTTCATGGGGATGGCCAACTATTTGGAGAAATTCTCTCCTAACATCGCAGAGCTCACTGGGCCAATCAGAGAACTCCTGAAAGCAGAAAACATGTGGATGTGGGAAGCAGCGCAGCAGTGTGCCTTTGAAAAGGTGAAAAACGAGCTCAGCTCATCTGCTGTCCTTGCCCAGTACAGTCCAGAGAAACTGACCAGGGTGTCAGCAGACGCATCGTCTTACGGATTAGGAGGGGTCTTATGTCAGCTTCAAGAACCTGGAGACTGGAGGCCAGTGGCTTTCATATCTCACAGTATGACTGAAACAGGACGCAGATATGCCCAAATTGAAAATGAGGCCCTTGCTGTCACCTGGGCTTGCGAAAGATTTCAGACCTACCTCCTGGGCCTACACTTTGTGATGCGAACCGACCACAAACCGTTAATCAGTCTTCTCAGCTCAAGGGCGCTGGATGACGTCCCGCCTCGTATAATGCGCTTCAGATTGAGACTTCTGCTTTTTTCCTACTCAATCGTGCATGTACCAGGGAAAAATCTTATTGCAGCTGACGCAATATCAAGAGCTCCACTCCAGCGTACTGCAACAGAGGAAGACCTTGCGCTTCAGAACGACGCCATAGCTCAAATCAATGAGGTCATTCAGCAACTCCTGGCCTCACCTGAGAAGTTGCTACAAATAAGAAGAGCACAAGAAGAAGATCCAGTGTGTAAGCAGCTGTCCTCCCTGATCCACACAGGATGGGAAAGAAGCAGTTCTACGCCACAGTTAAAGCCTTTCTGGCAATACAGAAACGACCTGTTGATGGTGGATGGCCTGTTGATGAAAGGAAAGAGAATACTGATTCCAGCAAGCATGCAACAGGACATCTTGGACAAAATTCACCAGGGTCACCAGGGAATGGTGAAATGCATGGCCAGGGCCCATGAAGCAGTGTGGTGGCTTGGGCTGACAAAACAGATCAGAGAGAAGGTACATCAGTGTGAAATTTGTGCTAAAGAGAGTCAAAATGCCACAGAACCTCTGATGACCACACCCTTGCCATCACGCCCATGGGAACGGCTAGCAGCTGACTTATTTGAGTGGAAGAAGGGTCGGTATTTAGTAGTCATTGATTACTGTTCAAGATACATTGAGGTTGCCAATTTAACAAGCACTTCAGCAACAGCTGTGATTGTGAAAATAAAAGTAATCTTTAGCCGCCACAGGGTGCTGGATACACTCGTCACAGACAACGGACCGAAGTTTGCTGCTGCAGAGTTCACAGATTTTGCTAAAGACTACAACTTTCAACATGTTACCAGTATCCCCCGTTACCCGCAAAGCAATGGGGAAGCTGAACGTGCAGTAAAGACTGTGAAATCCTTGTTGCAGAAGAGTGAGGACCCCCAGAAAGCGCTTATGGCATACAGAGCAACTCCTCTTGCCCATGGAGTATCACCGGCACAGCTCCTGATGGGGCACAACATCCAAACACCCCTTCCGGTGTGTCCACGCACTCTCAAACCAGCATGGCCAGACTTGAGAGCTTTCGAGTTGAAAGACCAGGAGCTTAAAAGACAACAGGTTGAAGGATACAACAGATGACATAGAGCACGGGAGACACCACCACTCCAACCAGGTCAGAGAGTTTGGATACAGAATGTTCCACACACAGCAGTCGTCTCTGGATCAGCAGGGACACCACGTTCATACGTGATCCAAACCTCAACAGGCAGTCTCCGAAGAGAGGAGACTGCCTGGTTGTCCAGCACTGCATCGACACGTTTCATCTTGTCACGCCGGTTTGATGGGTAAACCTTCACCAGACAGATTTTAGAGCATGATCTGGGCTGACGATTGTCACTACATATCTCAGTACATTTGGAGGTTAGATCAAGGAGAACGTCATTCTTTTTCTCTGTTTTGCTCTGGTTCACATTTGGTCTCTTCGGCTGACCAGGGGGCAGGACCGGGATGGAGTGCGGAGATCTGCTTTTCGCTGTCACATTCTCTGCATTTGACAGACACTCTGCAGTCCTTCGCAACATATCTAGTGGAAGCACAGCACCGGTAACAGATAGAGTTTTCTTTGAGATAAGCTTTCCGGTCATCTAGGTGCTTGCTCCTAAAGGCACGACACTTAAAAAGGGGATGGGGCTTGTTATGGATGGGACAATGTTTATCTAGCTCGTCAGTTTTCTTCTCAGGCTGGTTGTTCAGGGAGCTCGGGGCTATGGCTGACACCTCAGTTTTCTTAACGAAGACAGACGGCTTGTTGTTGAATTTAGCTGCTCTGTCGGGCTTCTGGCTGTTTGAACAGTTGAATGAGGAGAATGACAAATCGGGTCGTTTCTGGTTTTTGCTTGGATGCAGATGAACTGTACAAAAACGCTGAAAGGTGGAAAGGCTACCTTATGGTCTTCTTTGTATCTGGAGCCTTGTGTAACCCATCTTTCCTGCAGGTTGTAGGGGAGTTTTTCAACTATGTGATTAACACCCCGTGCGGTGTCGAGATATGCAAGCCCAGGTGTAAGACCACTCAACTTTGCAGACTCCAATTCTAGTAGCAGGTCGCCCAGCTCTCTCAGCTGGTGAGGTTCTTTGTTGGTGATGTGTGGGAAATCTTCAAGCCTTTTCAGCAGAGCATGTTCGATGACCTCAGGGTCCCCGTAGCATTCCTCTAGGCGCTGCCATATTATTTGACTCCTTTTGCAGGGCTGGTTACATGGACTGACCTGATTCGTTTAGCCTGGGTGGATGACTCTGGGCCGAGCCATTTGACGAGTAGGTTGCGTTCCTCTCGCGGCGTCAGGTTGAGGTCACGTGTGATGCTCTGGAATGAGGTTTTCCATGCCCAGTAATTCTCTGGACGATCGTCAAATTGGGTCAGCCCGGAACGCACCATCTCTCTCCTTATCAAATAGGTGGCGTAATCAAGCGTCTGGGGTGGCGTGTCCGTGTAGCCTTCTGATCAGGCACGAGGAGGAGGGACTGGAGCAAGCTGCATTTGTGCTGCATTGTTCTGCTGGCCCTCATGGTCCATTCCAGCATAGTGTGTGAAGCTGACATTGGAGGGTGAGCTTGGGGAGGCTGCTGAGTGATGGTTTGAAGAGGGGGACTTGGCTCTCCAAGTGCATGCTGTGATTCAGGAAATGGATGCTGAGCATATTGCATCGGAGTGTGGTTCTGCACATACTCCCTGGTGCGTTGAGCTCTCTCTTCATCCCCAAAATCAGGACACCGTTCCTCTTCCAAGTCTGCTGTGGCTTCGTAGACCTCTGCCTCTCTGGATGCCGCTGCTACCTCCCTCTCCAACTGCAATACATGGAGACCTGCTTCCATTTCTGCTCTACGGCGTGCTGCTTCTGCAAGTGTTCTCTGCTGTTGTTCCTCAATCCGCTCTTTCTCCCTCAAAATGGCTGCTGCCCTCTCTGCATAGGCGATCTTTACTTTGAATGCTTCTGCTTTGGCCCTCTCTTTTGTCACAGCATTGCTAGCTGATGATGCATGTGACTTAACTGACAAAGAGCCGGCAGATGAACTGGTTTCCAAAGTTTGTTCTGTTTTCTTTTCTTCCTTCTGAGAATTCATGTTGTCGCTGTGACTCAGGCACTGATGTGATGCAAAGCTGTTCTGTTGACTTCACCCGCTGTGTTAACATCCTTTTATTATTCTGCCCTAGCAATTGTGTCCTAACAAGGCGTAGGTAGATAGCGAATGAGAGAATGAATGTAGCTCGAGCTTGACATCTTCTTCAGATGGAAGTTTATAGAAGACTTTACTCCATACATTCGTTTTTCACTTTTTACCCCCGTAAAACTAAAGAAACACAAATGAAGAACACCATTACTAAGTATCCAAATAGTCTTTTCTGTCTTTTCACATTATCTATTTCATATACACACAAACTAGCCCGCACACATTCACATGCAGATAGCTAACTAGCATAGGCTACACGAGGTAAAATAATGAGCTACGCTAACATAAAATGACATGCTTATAACTATTACATACATACGTAAGTTTTAATTATGATATTTCCATATAACAAGAAAAAACAACAACACTTACGGACGTATTGCTCCAAGGATCCGACGCTTATAGAACAACTGTCTTTCTCTGCTTGAAACGCATGGGAACTGAACTGTTCATTCCAAACAACAGCTATCGACACCGTCGTTTACACTGACGCACACAAACACAAAATGCAATACCCAGTCTCACCACTTGCTGTTACATAGTCACCGCAAAGAATGCGGAGTAGCTGACTAACATAGGCCTAGAATAGACTGAATACAACAAACCTTTAAATTTCTCAGTCAGAACAATATCTCAATTGGGTATTTATCTTGACAGAAAATAGAGTTTAAAAACTGGCCGTCATTTTGACGGCCGATGGTCGTTTTAGGTAGGAGTGAAATCCCGCTCATTCTAGTGCTTAGAAACGACACAGCGTAGTTTACCGGTAGGCTGCAGCGCCTCTAAGGACAGAATTGGTGAAGTGCTCTTACAGGTTGAATGTGAGCATTGGAAACCAGTGGCCTATGCATCCAGGTCCATGACAAAGACTGATATGCTCATGTAACCCACTCAAAAATAACCTGCAAGCAGGGTCAGGTTATTTACAGTCTAATGTCCCATTTCTAGGTATTCATGGGTTTCAGTCACGTGGTTTTTGTTGCTGTGAGCGCCATCTTGAGGACCGCGGTCCCCTGGAAGTTAAGTTAGCGGATTTCCTTTTCTTTTAACACCCTTGGTCTGCGGAACAAAGTAAATGGCTATTTCGCCTCGTTTCATATTCAGGATTTGTCTAGCAATGCTAGCTACTTTACGTTGTCTGCTGTAATGTGGAAACGTGTTCATGTACAATTTATTTCAGTGTAATTGTTTTGTACAGTGAAATTTATGTTCCCTCTATGTTTCTTGTTATGTGAAGCTAGATAGGACGGTATATTGATGCCATTTTGTGTATCTGTCTAGTTTTCACGGTGTTACGAGACGATGAAGGAGAGCGGGAGAGAGAGGAAAAAATAAACACCCTAATCGAGCACCAGTCGAGACTCTCCGTGTCTGCTTTCGAGAACCAGGGGCAGTTACAGTGAAAACTTACCCACATAAGACGTCGGTCAAGTCTTCCTCGTTGGTTAAGCCTTCATCGTTGGTCAAGCCTTTGTCATCAGTCAAGCCTTGTCATCCTCTACAGCGTCCAAACGGATCCAATGAGAGACATTAATCAGAGACTATATAAGAGCTACACACATGCAAGTATATGGCCTGTCAACTGAAGCCTAGGCCTACTTCACATTCTGAGGTAAAATCGATTTGAATTGTTTATTATTTTGAAGTGCTCAATATTTAAAGGTTGAAAGGCATCTTCTGAAATAGAAAGGTGTGAAAGTTTAAGCACCCCCATCCTCCAGGAAGTACTCGAGTTTTGCCTACAGTTGTGCGCGTAGTGTATTCATGACAAGCTAACTACTAACCAAGTTACAATTTTCCAGTGTTTGGTAGTTGAGGAGGAGACGAGGGAGCAGAGTAAAAGTAGGCCATGGTTTGATCAGAGGGCAGGGAGAGTCACAGCGTCAGTATTCCAGGAGGCAGCAAAGGCAAACAGACCTGTATCCTTGATCAAAAGGATTTGCTATCCATGCTCTTCTCAGTTCTCCACGGAGGCAACAAGGTACATAGAATAAAGCACAAGTAAACATGAGGAAGTTTTGGTTTGCGTTGTTCCTTACCATGAATAACCTGTTTGACTGTGCAATATAAGTCAATGAGGAGGGGCAGATTGCAAGCAAATTATAAGTTAAGGCATTTACAGGTTTTGTGGTCAGCATGCAACACTTGTAGGTAAATGCTGATAGGCAGTAGACTTCATTCACTTCATTCAGACATGTTTACATTTTAATATATTTTGTTTTTAATTTTTTTCACAGATGGGGTCAAGTGAATGAAGAAAGAGCAAGGCAGACCTATAAAACGATATTGCAAGATCGCCATGAAGACTTCCAGGTAGGCCTATGTCAACCATTAAGATATGAACGAATAATATTTACAGCATGTATATATACATACATATAATAATAATAATATATTTTATTTGAAGATGCCTTTCAAGGAAATCATACATAAACAGATAAAATATACATTTGTTTGTGACTTTTTGTGGTCACAACCCACAGCACAAACATAAACATAATATGTTTAATGTTACAGTAAAATAAATGCTGGCTATTTGAGTAAAATGTAATAGGTGTTTTGGTGTTTTCCTTTCTCTGTTCCTCTTTGAAAAGTACCTTAAACAAGCACTTGCAGTTTATAGCACATCTATCAAGTGCCCCCTTACACTCAGATAGAAAAAGAATGCCTGGGGTTTGTGTTTGGCCTAGAGAGGTTCCACGACTACATATATGGCCTACCCACCTTCATTGTAGAGACAGACCACTGTCCACTAGTTGCTATCATCAAAAAGAACCTGAATGAGATGTCACCAAGAATTCAACGGCTCATGATGAAAATGCGGAGATATGACCTTGAGCTGATGTACCCTCCAGGAAATCACCTGATACTTGCCGACGCGCTCTCACGAGCACCCACAGGGAAAAGTGTGAGTACAACCGAGGAGGATGTTCAAGGTCATGTGAACATGGCATCTGCTGTGCTTCCTGTATCTCCCTGTTGGAAGCGGTTGGGTGTTCCAGCGTGCAGTGTTGATGGTGGACTAGCAGACTTGTTGTCGTGCTCTTACTGGCGCCACTGGCATTTCTATCCCCTTGCTTGCACTGCACCCAGGGGAGGTACCTGAGGTCATAGCTGTAGTGCTGTTGTGGGTAGGAAGGAGTGCAGCCTGCAGCTCATCAGGACTTGTCCTGGCGATTTGAGGCCATCAATTGGTGTGCTGCGGTACTCCAGCAGACTGAGGTAGGGTGCTTTCTTGTCTTCTCTGGCCTTTGTGAGGATCCGCTTTGCAGTGCAAACAGTCTTTTCAGCGAGACCGTTGCTTTGGGGATAGTACGGGCTCGAAGTGATGTGCTTGAAGCCCCAGGACTCTGCGAATTGTTTGAACTCACGTGAGCTGTAACATGGCCTGTTGTTGCTGATGACCTGTTCTGGTATGCCATGCCTAGCGAACACTGCTTTCGTTTTGTTGATGACAGTGACCGAGGTGATGTTGTGTAGGCGTCCGATTTCAAAGTACCTGTTGAGGTAGTCACATATGATGAGGTAATTCTCCCAAGTTCCAGGAGAATAGATCTGCAGTCTGCCATGGGTTCTCTGGGATTGCCTGTGAGATCATGGGCTCCTTTGTGTTGGCATTGCATTGTGTTTGGCATATGTAAAAGTTTCCTACTGTTGCCTCTATCTCATGGCTCATGCCTGGCCAAAACATTGTCTCTGGCTCTTTGTTTGCTTTTCTCCATCTCAAAGTGTCCTGTATGTATGCACTGTAGCATGTCTGCTCTGAGCTTGTGTGGAATGATTATTTTCTCACCCTTTAGGAGGATTCCATCAGCCTCTGTGATTTCACCATGGTGGTTCCACTATTCACTGACTCGTGGGTGACTGTTAGTTTCAAATAAGACAAGTGTACTTATTTAACTGAGTTTTATTCGCGCTCTCAACAGCAAGTGGCCACAGCCTACCGAACATTTCAACAAGTGCCTTTCACTAGCAGCGCGCGTTCCTCCTAACAGCAGGGTTACCGTAAAGACTGCAGTAGAAGTAACTAACAAAACAGGCTACTGTATTAACTGTACTATAGGCACCAACAAAAGTTAACTTAACAAACTTAACAATCTCCCCTCTTTTTTTAAAAAACAAAAACTGCAAGGATAATATTTCAGGAAAACAAAACAAATGCTCAGTTATCAACAGTCAGACTCAGTCATCTAGCTTCCATTGTCCATTACTCAGTGCCTTAAGCAATACCAGGGAAGAGGCTCCCTTTTTGGTCAGACAGTCTGCCAGCTGTTCCTTTGTAGCTGACCACAGAATACGATGAATCCTTTTGTTCTGGATAAGTTCTTTGATGCCACTTATTTCTAGTCTCAGTCGTTTCTCAGTCACTGACTTAGTGGACTTGATGGCATCCACAAGGGAGTAGTTGTCTGTTACACACATCTCAGGTAGGATGTGTTGTTGGACCTTTCCTGTGGTAAGTTCAGAGTAGAGGGAGGACAGAAATATGCCATTATCTATACCATCAGCAAGGGCAAGTGTCTCTCCTGCTAGCGTGCTCCGAACCACTCTTCTGATCCTTTTTGATTGCCAGCAGATTGGTGAGAATCTTCCTTCCTCGTCCATCAGCATGATGAGATGTCCTCCTTGTGTTCCCCCATCTGGGAGGTTTCCCATGGAAGCATCACTGAAAACAACAAACTTCAAAGAGTCCTCATTTCCTAAGTTCTGAAACTTTAGGGTGACACGTTCTGATTTCAGTTTTCTTACTACCTTATTTGCTTCATGCATGGTCTGTACAGTAGCATGTTTTAGATTGGCTGCAAGGGCGCATGTATCAAACATGATATCTGGCCTACTCTGTCTAGCCACCCATAGGAGTTGTCCTATCTTTGAGCTTAGTTTGTCAGTCTCACACTCTGTGAGAAGAGCATCAATCAGTACCAGGTATGTTCCCACTGTCATTGTTAACAACATCCACATCACTATCAGTAACAGGTACATTCATATTGCCCTCAGTAACATTCTCCCCAGGGTGCTCTAGACCCCCACTAGCACCTACTTCACTCTTATCAACCTTCCGCAGCCTAGAATGATGAACCCTGACATAGGTCCCACCATGGCGTAGATTACCACCCCGTCTTGTCCTATCATGACTCCAGGACCTTTCCACTTAACACAGTCTGTCCTTTTGTAGAACACCTTGTCCCCAGTTTCATACTTCTCATCTGTTGGACGAAGTTGCTTTCGTAGAGCTCTTCTGATTCTCTCTGAGCACTCTGCCTCTGTGAAAGCTTTCCTTGCTGCATGTAATGCTGTTATGTGCTGTCCCACCCATGCACTCATAGTAGTTCCCTCCAAAGCAGGTGGCTGATCCACTAACACAGAGGGAAGGTTCGGATTCTGTCCAAACACCAGCTGATGTGGGCTGAAGCCATGTACGTTCTGCATTGTGTTCTTTGCCATGAGTGCCCAATCCAGTGCAGTTTTCCAGTCAACTCCGTTGTCAAGTTTTACCTTCAGCATTATCTCTGTGAGCGTTTGGTTATGGCGTTCCAGCAAACCATTGCTTCTTGGACTATAGCCAGCAGTCGTCTTTATCTTGATGTTGAAGTTCTCTGCCATGTCTCTTATTTCCTCATTATTGAACTCGCCGCCATTGTCGCTGAAGGGACGCTCCGGTGGACCATGGACACTAATCCAAGAATGTACAAAGCATTTCACTATCACACTTGGTTTCTTTGAGGTCACAATGCCACCCGCACTGAAGCGTGTGAAGTGATCGATAATGTGCAGGTACCACACATTCGGTTCTAGCTCATGTAAATCTACTGCCACAGTCTCATTGTATCGGGAGGCCATGGGCAGACCAACAGCAGGCTTGGGCTTAGGCTTGCTGTACTTAAGACATATCTCACATTTTCCTACTATCTCTTCTAGAATAGCAGTGCTCTCATCATCAGTGTTTCCAGCATTTATCAGCAGTTTCTTCAGTTTGTCAACTGATGCATGTCCGAATTGCTTGTGAAGTTTCAGTAAAGCTTTGTGTTTTTGTTCCTTAGTCATATTCTCTGTGATGGCCAGGACCACATTCTCATATGCATCGCATGGGGACTCATTATCCATTATGTTCAGACAGTAGTGTCCCGAGGAGGTCATCTCCAGAGTTATCGGTTGCTGAAACATTATTGCTGTATCGTTCTCCAAGTTCAGCACAGCTCCTGCTCTCTTTAGCGACGTTTTACTCAGCAGTAAAGGGATGTCAGATGGGACCACTTCTGTTTCTATACAGCATTTTGTTTCTCCTATCTTGGCTGGTATCTTGACCTTTTTTGTCGAATGTACAACTCACCCATCACCAAACTTGAAAGGCTTGCTACTCTCTGTGTTAACTATTCTGTACTTCTTTCTCATTTAGTCCCCCTACGTAGTTATTTAGCCATTTTTCACCACAGACAGTCCTTGTGCATGCCGTGTCAATAACAGCTGATCCCAGAGCCTCAACCATGAATATTTCCGTATCCGATTCCTTAGAAAACAGCGTTACATTACACTCATCAGGTTCTTCTGTGCATTTATTTTCTTCTGTCATCTTTACATGTTCTTCCTTATGTGGGCAATCTTTCACCCAGTGGAATGTGCTTTGACAAATCCCACACTTTGTTCGTCTTCCATACTTATCAAGTGGATTTGTGCCTGCGAGTGGTCCTCTAGCTTGCACACTTTGGGCTTGTGGCTGCGGTTTTCTTTGATCTGTGTAGTAGGCTGCATCCTGACTCACGTTAATGGCTCCCGCCTTCTGCTCATGTTTTTCTCCAAATATGCGTTTCAGTGCTGACTTCATATCATCAAAAGTGTGCTTACCACATGCAGTCAATGCCAGTTGCTTGTCTTTCACATCAAGACCTGCTGTATCCAGTAGTTTAAACGCCAAAACAGCGTCGGGCAGAACCATCTCGAATTTACGGATCCTGTTGTATTTCTGTTCAAAATCAACAATAAAGTCCACTATCAAGACGCCATTTTCCCTCGATATTCGATCAAACTCAGAATAGGCTTCGTAAGCCTGGTCCTTCTCTTCTCTCAAAAAAAAACCTTGTCAAGTTCCCCAATCAAAGTGGTCATTCCATCATCCTTATTTAGATCATCCTCATTTATTCCTAAAGCATTATCCCTCGCTCTACCTGTCAACGATAGAGCCGCAGCCAACGCTTGCTTTTTCTTGTCCAAGTTCGTCACCTGTCTCCATATTTCCACTTCATTTTTCCAGTTTTCATACAGGTTCTTTTCATCAAATCCAGGAGGCTGTCTGAAGTCATTCGTGGCAGCCATCCTCTGCTACCAATGTTAGTTTCAAATAAGACAAGTGTACTTATTTAACTGAGTTTTATTTGCGCTCTCAACAGCAAGTGGCCACAACCTACCGAACATTTCAACAAGTGCCTTTCACTAGCAGCGCGCCTTCCTCCTAACAGCAGGGTTACCGTAAAGACTGCAGTAGAAGTAACTAACAAAACAGGCTACCGTATTAACTGTATTATAGGCACCAACAAAAGTTAACTTAACAAACTTAACAGTGACACTGTTTCCTTCCTTGTCACTGGCCAGCCTGACCGAATGACCTGTTTGAGGGTGGACAGCTGTTTGTCCTGAACTGTGGCTATCTTGATGTCATCTAGCCTGTCTGCACTCACTGGAGCTGTGCTGATGACTGTGCACCCGAGTCTCCATGTCCTCAGCTAGTGAGCTGTCCTCTTCATCCATGGAATTTCTTGACAGTGTGTCAGCCAAAGGGGTGTCTTTGCCTGGTCTGTGGATGAGAGTTATGTTGTACTTCTGCAGCACGAGTATCATGCACTGCAGATGCGGTGGTGCGAGGGCAAGTGGCTTGCGGAGTATTGACTCTAGTGGCTTCTGGTCTGATTCCACGGTTACATGTCGCCCATAGAGGTATTCGTGGAATCTCTTACACCCATGTAGGACTGCATATAGCTCCTTTTCAATTTGTGTGTAGTTCTGCTCCGTGCTGTTGAGCAGCTTGGATGTGTATGCCACTGGATTGCCTTCTTGCATGATGGTTGCAGCCAGGCCATTTTTTGATGCGTCCACCTGGAGTGTCACTTCCTTTTTTGGATCAAAGTAGGCTAGCACTGGCCCTGGTTCAGCTGTGATGGTCTCCTTCATCTGCTGAAACGCTCTCATGTGTCATGTCCCATTTTAACTGACCTGTCTCAACAGGTGTCTGGGTGGTGCACTCACCCCGGCCAGATTGGGCCGAACCTAGCGAGGTAGTTCATCATGCTCAGGATCGTCTCTAGCTCTGTCTTGTTTTTCGGTGGCTGCATGTCTCCGATTGCGTTCACTTTTTGGGGGTCTGGTTTCAGTCTATTGGCTGTGAGTCTGTCAAAAATAGCTCAACTCGGACACACAGATATGGCTTTTGTCTGGGTTTAGCCTCACCCCTCTCTCTGGTCCGGCTGAGCATGGCTCTGAGGTTTCTGTCGTGATCCTTTTTTGTTTTCCCGAACACCACAATGCCGGCCACTCCCTGAAGGTTGAAGGCCCTCATATGTCTCTTCTACTCTCCTCTGGAATTCGTCCTGGACAGACACGATGCCAAAAAGTGCCCTGAGAAAACGGTATCTGCTGAAAGTGGTGTTAAAGGTGGTGAGCAGTGACGACTCCTCACCCAGTTTGATAGCCCAGAAGCCCGATCTTGCGTCTAGAACGCTGAAGTATTTAGCCCCTGCTAGCTTGGAGGTTACATCCTCAAATGTGGGTAGAGGGTAGTACGACGTCGGTATTAATTATTCCCATTGGTCACGTGATTTTCTTGTTGCCGCCATGTTGGATCACAACCTAGCTGTGGATAGTGCTGCAACCGTTTGTTTATTCTATGCAACATGTGTTCTTGCTGCTTGTTTTTGCTCAAAAGTGCGTTTATAAGTTAAGAAAAGTTAATTCTTACTCAGTAAAATTATTGCCTGCTGCCGTTTGTTATCTAGGGAACATTTTTTTTTAAAATTTAAGTACCTGGCTCTGACAGAAGTAGGAACATTTTTTCAAGTTAGTGCGCACTGTTTTAGGCCATAAGCCTACCCGATCAAAAGAAGTTCATCAATCATGGTTAACTTTTGTAGAATCATTGGGTGTTTAAATAGAATTGGAAGGGACAACAAATCCTTTTTCAAATGACCAAAAGTTATCACACATGAAGGTGAAGATGCAAAATTAATTTCAGAAGAGAGACGAGCTGTCTGGTTGGCTCGGATTAGCAGATCAGATTTGACCACGGAGAAGCCAACCAACACCAGAGTTTGTTCAGATCACTTCGTCTCCGGGAAACCAGCTGCTCTTTTCGACAAGGCGAACATAGACTGGGCACCTACTTTAAACTTGGGAGACAACAAATTCAGGCCTCCTGCAGATTCATCACCGAAAAGAATCGTTAGAGGTCCAAAATGGAAGCAACAACAGGCAAACCAAGATGAAGGCTATCAGACCCCTGTCCCCTGACCGCAAATCCCTACAGTGAAGTGAAGAAAGCTGGAAAGATCATAGGAACTGCTTTCCCTTCCATCCAGGCCATCTATGACACACGGTGCACCCGGAAGGCTCTCAGCATCGTGAAGGAACCCACCCACCCTTCCCACATCCACTTCACCCTCCTACCCTCTGGCAGGAGGTACCGGAGCATCCATTCTGCCTCCACCAGACTATGCAATAGTTTCATTCCTCAGGCTGTGAGGTTCCTCAACAGCCTGAACACTTGGACCTTTCACAAAATGACTTTTTGACTGTCTTACTCACTGTATGTGTCAGGTGTGCTTGTGATGTTTAGGTCTGTGAAGTAATTTTTGTTTTAATGCACTTTTAAAAAAAAATATTTATTGTGTTTTTGTGTCACAGTGTTCCTTGTGATACGTAATTTCGTTCCCTTGTATATATAAGACATGCATGAGGCAATGACAAAAGCAGTCTAAATGTAACTGCTTAACATTATGAGTTTAGTTTTAGTGCGGCATCTTCCTTTAATTTTTGGTTCCTACCTTTAATGTCCGAGAGGCGGAACTAATCTGCTGCGTCAGCGCTCCTCACACAATTAATTGATACACCTTTACTAAATGCGCCAAGAACCAACAAAGATAGCTTAAAGAAAGATAAAGGCTTAAATATTAAGTATATGAACGTGTGTGTAGAAGCCTGAAGGAAGGAGGACAGGAAGCCGATTTTAGCCCCTGCAGTAACAAGCAGCCTACGCAGTATGTTTGAATGAAGCTCATTTCTCCGGTTACTATGCAATGCTATGTAGGTGCTAGCTAGCTAACATGCTACCTGTTGTATAGCTATAAGAAATTAAGAATTATGAAAACAAAACACATACATGCATTTCGTTTATTGTATTTTTATTTATTTTGTTTTCTCTTCCAACCCAGTTCTCACGGTTTGATCTGTCCAAGAGTAAAGCCCCGTTTTTTAACCAAGACCTTATGTCGGTTACTGAGGGAGCCACACTCAATCTAAGTCAAGTTACCGAACAATAAGGACGGATGCATCGAAAGCGCATTGGTAACAAAGGATGTATGTTGTCAAACTGATATGACCTGTGAAGAGATTTAAGACTTGGAAAAAAATGTATGAAAATGCGGTAGCAAAGCTTGATAAGTTGTCCTTTTCTGAAGAGTCATTGAAGGAAGATGACTGTAGTGTATGGAGATACACACGAAAGCAAATGTTTTTATTTGCAGTAATATGTATTTTATGTTTGACCTCTGACCCTCGATGTCTATTGGTTGTGTATGTTGTATAAATGTACGCACGCCACTCTGGTGCGCGCCCCTTGGAAGAAGACAGAGCAAGAGCGTCGCTCCTGTGTTTTTGTGCCTGCTTAACGCAGTCGTTTTGTAATGTTACTACGGTCTAGCAAATAAAAGAGGAAGACCAAGATACACCTTGATCGTTGTATGATTTAGTTATCCTGTAGATACACCACAAGTTTTGGCGACGAGGATGGGATTTTCCTCTTTATTTTTATGTGCAACGGGTTGCTCCCGTCTTGACCGGTAATTTTTGAACGATGCTAGCAGCTTAGCAGCTAACGTACGCGATGGCACTGTATAGTACAGATATAGGACTGCAGTTCGACGAAACGGCAGAAACCTTCGACAATTATGAAGAAAGGCTTATGCAATTCTTGTCTTTTAACAAATTTGAGCAAGATGTCCATGGTTGGACCGAAAAATTTTGCCTTGTTAAAAGGACTTGATGTCACCGAAAAAGTTCTGTGAAGTTGCTTTTGCAACCTTGGTACAGATGTTGTGGGATTTTTACATGCCAAAGAAGAACGTATTGGCGGAAAGATTTGCTTTTAGAAGCCGTCGACAACAGTCTGGAGAGACTTTTTACCTTGCTAGCTTGAAAGGATTAGCTTCTACATGCAATTTTGGCGCAAGCCTCGAGGAGCAGCTCTGAGATCAGTTCGTGTGTGGGACATCTAACAAAGAGCTGCGTCCAAAGTTACTGAATGCCGCCATTGGCGAGGGATTAACATGGCAAAAGATGGTGGAATTAAGGAACAATTTCGAATGCACGAATTCTGGATTAGAAAGCATGCAGAAGGGACAGTCATCTGTGCATATGCGAGCGGATCATGTTGGAGTGCGGAGACACCGAGAGCCCAGGACTGCGCGGAACCAGAGGGAGGTCAGCGACAGCCACCAGGACAGCTACAGGTGCCTCGGGAAAGGACACGGACCGGGGAACTGCTGCTTCAAAGACTTCCAGTGTCGCGGATGTGGAAAGAACGGACATCTGGAGCGAGCCTGTCAGAACAAGCGCACCGACACCGGTAAGGACCAAGGGATGCGGTCTGCTGGACATTCGTCTGGCCGCCCGCCTCGGACCAAAGGTGGCCCGGAGGTGAACTTTGTGGACCAGGCAGACGCTACTCGCGAACCGGACTCAGGGACTGATTCTGAACAGCGAACTGATATGAGACTGTATTCAGGAAAGACTGAGTGTGAGTATGTGAAACCTTACAAGGTGATGGTAAAATGCAATGGTGTTAGGATGTACATGGAGGTAGATACCGGGGCAGCAATGTCACGTATCTCAGAGAGCCTGTACAAATCGAAACTGAAAGGGTTGGAATTGCATTCATGTGATGTTACATTGAGAACATACACAGACCAACCGTTAGCTTTGTTGGGTAAAATCCCTGTAAATGTACAATGGGGGAAGCAGCATTTACAGCTGCCCTTGCTAGTGGCCCGTGATAAAGCACCGGTGCTGATGGGGCGTTATTGGATTCGGGTGCTCAACTTAGATTGGTCAAAAGTGAACCGCTTTGCCACATCTGACCCAGTGGAGGAAGTGTGCTCAGAGCACAGAGCAGTTTTCAGCGCAGAGCTAGGCCGTGCAAAAGGCGTCACTGCATCCTTGCGTGTATCACCGGATGCTATACCAAAATTTTGCAAAACGAGGCCAGTGCCTTATGCACTGCGTGAAGCCGTGGATAAAAAGTTAATTGAACTCGAACAACAGGGAATTATCTCTCCTGTACAGCATAGTGAATGGGCTGCGCTGTTAGTGTGCATTCCGAAAAAAGATGGATCAGTGCGAATTTATAAGGTGACAGTAAATCAGTGGCTTGATGTAGATCAGTACCCACTTCCAAAACCGCGGGATTTATTCTCCACTTTAGCAGGTGAAAAGCATTTCTCTAAGCTTGACTTGATGCAGGCCTACACTGAGCTCGACATGGATGAGAAAAGTAAGCCGTTTCTCACCATCAATACACACAGAGGTCTCTATGTATGAAACCGTTTGCCATATGGTGTCGCTAGCACGCCCACTATTTTCAAGTGCACTATGGATGAAGTATTACAAGGGCTTGATGGCGTGGTATGCTACTTAGATGATATTTTGATAACAGGAACAGATACCACCGCACATCTGCGCAATCTTAAACAAGTGTTACAGAGACTGGAAGAACATGGGCTTAGGCTTAACAAAGAGAAATGCACCTTCTTTCGGAACAGTGTGGCCTACTTCAGGCATGTAATTGATGCTGAGGGTGTGTGCCCAATTAAAGAGAAAACTGAGGCTATTGACAAAGCTCCTGTGCCGAAAAATGTGACAGAATTAAGGTCGCACTTAGTAATACTCAATTACTATGGCAAATGTATACCAAACCTGTCCAGCGAGATTAAGCCTATGACTGAGCTCCTACATAAAGATAAAGAGTGGGATTGGACAAGAAAATGTCAAGAGGCGTTTGAGCGTACTAAAGCACAGCTTGTAGCTGCGCCAGTGCTTACACATTATGATCCTAAACTGCCTGTAATTTTGGCATGTGATGCTTCGCCTTACGGCAGGTTGTCTCTCACCAAACCTAATTTCGCAGTGTCCATGCAGAAGAGACAGGATAGTCAAAAGTCCAAGCAAGCAGATAAGTTGGCACAAGTCAGACACTTCCTACCAAAACAGAAGGTGTTGGTTCGAAACCACAGGGGAGGGGAAGGTGTTAAATGGGTGCCTGGGTGCATTGTAAAGGCACTTGGTCCTGTCACATATCTGGTGAAAGTGTATGGAAAGGTGTACAAGAGACATGTCAATCAAATGATCAATACTGAGATTGAGAACTGTAATGTGTCAGATGAATCTGATGATGATCTGAGGGTTGTTCCAAATGTATCACATGCATATGTAGCAATGCCTGTAAACGTTCCAGAATCCACTGAGAGGGTTGTGCAGCAAGGATCCAGTGATATTGCTCCCTCCTCAGTTGCAGAGGGTGTTCAGAGGCCACAGCGGCATGTGAAGCCGCCTGATAGATTAAATCTGTGAGAACCCAGTTGTTGTTATAACAATGTAATGTTGAAAAGATGTAAAAAAAAAAAAGAAGAAATGTTGTACTGTAAATGTACTGGGTTCAGATTTCAGGGGATGAGTCTAGTGTGTGGAGATACACACGAAAGCAAATGTTTTTATTTGCTGTAATATGTATTTTATGTTTGACCTCCGACCCTCGATGTCTATTGGTTGTGTATGTTGTATAAATGTACGAGCGGCACTCTGGTGCGCCCCTTGGAAGAAGACAGAGCAAGAGGGTCACTCATGTGTTTTTGTGCCTGCTTAATGCATTCGTTTTGTAATGTTACTATGGTCTAGCAAATAAAAGAGGAAGACCAAGATACACCTTGATCGTTGTATAATTCAGTTATCCTGTAGATACATGACAATGACAAAAAAGTTACAGTATACAAAGGGCTTCCAAATTTTCTCACACCGTCTTCTTTATTTAGCCTCGTTGAGCCATATATATATATATATATATATATATATATATATATATATATATTTACAGTGCATCCAGAAAGTATTCACACCCCTACACTTTCCCCACATTTTGTTATGTTACAGCCTTATTCCAAAATGGATTAAATTCCTTTTTTTTCTCATCAATCTACACACCATACCCCATAATGACAAAGTGAAAAATGTTTTGTAGAAATTTTTGCAAATTTATTAAAAATAAAAAAACTGAAATATTGCATGTACATAAGTATTCACACCCTTTGCTATGACACTCAAAATTGAGCTCAGGTTCATCCTGTTTCCACTGATCATCCTTGAGATGTTTCTACATCTTGATTGGAGTCCACCTGTACTAAATTCAATTGATTGGACATGATTTGGAAAGGCACACACCTTTCTATATAAGGTCCCACTGTTGACAGTGCATGTCAGAGCAGAAACGAAGCCATAAAGTCAAAGGAATTGTCTGTGGACCTCCGAGACAGGATTGTATCGAGGCACAGATCTGGGGAAGGGTACAAAAAAAATCTACAGCTTTGAAGGTCCCGAAGAGCACAGTGGTCTCCATCATTCGTAAATGGAAGAAGTTTGGATCCACCAGGACTCTTCCTAGAGCTGGCCGCCCAGCCAAACTGAGCAATTGGGAGAGGGGCCTTGGTCAGCGGAGGTGACCCAGAACCCGATGGTCACTCTGACAGAGCTCCAGCATTCCTCTGTGGAGATGGGAGAACCTTCCAGAAGGACAACCATCTCTGCAGCACTCCACCAATCAGGCCTTTATGGTAGAGTGGCCAGACGGAAGCCTCTGCTCAGTAAAAGGCACATGACAGCCTGCTTGGAGTTTGCCAGAAAGCACCTAAAGGACTCTCAGACCTTGAAAAACAAGATTCTCTGGTCTGATGAAACCAAGATGGAACTCTTTGGCCTGAATGCCAAATGTCACGTCTGGAGGAAACCAGGCACCTCTCATCACCTTGCTAATACCATCCCTACAGTGAAGCATGGGGGTGGCAGCATCATGCTGTGGGGATGTTCTTCAGCGGCAGGAACTGGGAGACTAGTCAGGATCGAGGGAGAGATGAATGGAGCAAAGTACAGAGAGATCCTTGATGAAAACCTGCTCCAGAGCGCTCAGGACCTCAGACTGGGGTGAAGGTTTACCTTTCAACACGACAACGACCCTAAGCACACAGCCAAGACAACGAAGGAGTGGCTTTTGGACAAGTCTGTGAATGTCCTTGAGTGGCCCAGCCAGAGCCCAGACTTGAACCCCATTGAACATCTCTGGAAAGACCTGAAAATAGCTGTGCAGCGATGCTCCCCATCTAACCTTACAGAGCTCGAGAGGATCTGGAGAGAAGAATGGGAGAAATACCCCAAATATAGGTGTGCCAAGCTTGTAGGTTCATACCCAAGAAGACTTGAGGCTGTAATCGCTGCCAAAGGTGCCTCAACCAAGTACTGAGTAAAGGGTGTGAATACTTATGTACATGCAATATTTCAGTTTTTTATTTTGAATAAATGTTCAAAAATTTCTACAAAACCCTTTTCGCTTTGTCATTATGGGGTATTGTGTGTAGATTGATGAGAAATTTTTTTTAATCCATTTTGGAATAAGGCTTTAACAACAAAATGTGGGGAAAGTGAAGGGGTGTGAATACTTTCCAGATGCACTGTATATGGACATCAATAAGTTATAAAAAAACAAAAAAGCGAAAAAGAAAATCCCAGAAATAATGCAGACATGATAAAAAGGAAGCCACTGTACAGGAAATTGTTCAGCAGACGTTTCCTTTCCTCCATATGTCCGTAGGCCTGGTGTTATAATCACAGTGCCCATGGATGTCATTTATCACCACAGGGGTCTCCAACCATGAACCATCGGAGGTATGCAGCTTTTCAACAGCTGATTTCACTAAATTCTCCTCACACGCTGGGTCCAGCTGGTGATGCATGCTAACATGCATCTGCGTCAACCTGTAAACCTGTCAATGACATAGTTGTATCTTTGTTTAGTTGCTGTAGTTTCACTAAGTTCAGTGGCCATGATCACTTTGTTGTCATCGACGCTCCCTATTTGGCTTTACTCTTACCTACAGTAAAGCCTAAGTCTCCTCTGCAGGGACCGACAGGCATCTTTAAAAATTCACTTCGTCTGAGACCGCGATGTTGCTTTGGAGCAGAATTGGGAGATTGTGGTAGCAATTCTGGCGATTCTTTGCTGCCATTGTCAAGGTGCATGAAAAAGCTGAATCAAAAACCTTCTAGGTTGTGAAAGTAAAAAAATAATATATATATATACACTACCGTTCAAAAGTTTGGGATCACCCAAACAATTTTGTGTTTTCCATGAAAAGTCACACTTATTCACCACCATATGTTGTGAAATGAATAGAAAATAGAGTCAAGACATTGACAAGGTTAGAAATAATGATTTGTATTTGAAATAAGATTTTTTTTACATCAAACTTTGCTTTCGTCAAAGAATCCTCCATTTGCAGCAATTACAGCATTGCAGACCTTTGGCATTCTAGCTGTTAATTTGTTGAGGTAATCTGGAGAAATTGCACCCCACGCTTCCAGAAGCAGCTCCCACAAGTTGGATTGGTTGGATGGGCACTTCTTTGAGCAGATTGAGTTTCTGGAGCATCACATTTGTGGGGTCAATTAAACGCTCAAAATGGCCAGAAAAAGAGAACTTTCATCTGAAACTCGACAGTCTATTCTTGTTCTTAGAAATGAAGGCTATTCCATGCGAGAAATTGCTAAGAAATTGAAGATTTCCTACACCGGTGTGTACTACTCCCTTCAGAGGACAGCACAAACAGGCTCTAACCAGAGTAGAAAAAGAAGTGGGAGGCCGCGTTGCACAACTGAGCAAGAAGATAAGTACATTAGAGTCTCTAGTTTGAGAAACAGACGCCTGACAGGTCCCCAACTGGCATCTTCATTAAATAGTACCTGTTAGAGCCTGTTTGTGCTGTCCTCTGAAGGGAGTAGTACACACCGGTGTAGGAAATCTTCAATTTCTTAGCAATTTCTCGCATGGAATAGCCTTCATTTCTAAGAACAAGAATAGACTGTCGAGTTTCAGATGAAAGTTCTCTTTTTCTGGCCATTTTGAGCGTTTAATTGACCCCACAAATGTGATGCTCCAGAAACTCAATCTGCTCAAAGAAGTGCCCATCCAACCAATCCAACTTGTGGGAGCTGCTTCTGGAAGCGTGGGGTGCAATTTCTCCAGATTACCTCAACAAATTAACAGCTAGAATGCCAAAGGTCTGCAATGCTGTAATTGCTGCAAATGGAGGATTCTTTGACGAAAGCAAAGTTTGATGTAAAAAAAATCTTATTTCAAATACAAATCATTATTTCTAACCTTGTCAATGTCTTGACTCTATTTTCTATTCATTTCACAACATATGGTGGTGAATAAGTGTGACTTTTCATGGAAAACACAAAAATGTTTGGGTGATCCCAAACTTTTGAACGGTAGTGTATATAAACCCTTACAATTTTTGCAACTATAGTCATCAGTTGAAGTAAGCAATTCATCCTTATTGCAATTTGCAAATACGAAAATCAATAGCTTTAAAAAAGGAAATATTTTTTGCAAAGATTAATTAAGGCTACCTGCAGCTACTGCTGGGCCTGATCGAGGGTGAACCACCCAGTGATGGCTGGTTGAAAGGCTAGATGGTAATAATACCGACCAAGGACACATGGTGATTGGCTGGTTGGATGGCTGGTTTTATCTCTCCTTCTCAAGATTGAGAGAGCTAAGCATGTAGGGGAGGATATTAGCATAGAATATAATCATATTTCAGGGGGCGTCCGAGTGTCGTGGCGGTCTGTTCCGTTGCCTACCAAACACAGGGATCGCCGGTTTGAATCCCCATATTACCTCCGGCTTGGTCGGGCATCCCTACAGACACAATTGGCTATGTCTGCGGTTGGGAAGTCGGATTTGGGTATGTGTCCTGGTTGCTGAACTAGCGCCTCCTCTGGTCGGTTGGGGCACCAGTTCAGGGGGGAGCAGGAACTGGGGGGAATAGTGTGATCCTCCCATGCGCTACGTCCCCCTGGCGAAACTCCTTAGTGCCAGGTGAAAAGAAGTGGCTGGCGACTCGACTCCACATGGACCAGAGGAGGCATGTGGTAGTCTCCAGCCCTCCTCGGATCAGCAGAGGGGGTGGAGTAGCGACCGGGATGGCTCAGAAGGGTGGGGTAATTGGACGGGTACAATTGGGGCAGAAAAAGGGGGGGAAAAAAAGAATATAATCATCTTCCACTAGATCTCTGGTCATAAACTCCAAGGAATAACAAGTAAAAGACAAAGTCGTCTGATTCCTCATTAATTCGTTACCACGTTAAAGTCACCATTTCTGACCTCTCCTGTAAATGTTGAGCATCTGTTCATCCATCCATCCATCCATCCATCCATCCATCCATCCATCCATCCATCCATCCATCCATCCATCCATCCATCCATCCATCCATCCATCCATCCATCCATCCATCCATCCATCCAAGCCTTGCTCTTTTAAACAGTGTTGATAGATTTGCATGTCTGACATCACTTGTGATGAGTGACAGATTGACTTTTCATCTCGCACAAAGGAATTCCTTAAGGTGTGTAGGGTCCTTGATACCCCCACCATCACCACACAGACACACAGTCGGTCACACACACCCGAGGGGAGAACAGTATCTTGAGTGTGTGGGTCCAGTGGTGTTAAAATGCAAGACAAATAACCTCCAGAGCGGTACAGCAACACTCAGAACAGGAGTCAGATGGCCTGACTCAGCCGTCATGTCTACAAAACTGAATCCACTTTACTTTGTGTGTGTGTGTGTGTGTGTGTGTGTCTGTGTGTGTATATGTGTGTGTGTGCATATGTGTGTGCTGTGAAGTGTACTGGGTGATGCAGTGAGTGTATGGAGGTGCAGTGTGCGGTTTGAATGAGTGCGCGTGTGTGCGTATGTATATAAACTATATAAGGCTCTGTAAAGTATGAGGGGCGTTATGATGTGGTGTGTGTGTGTGTGTGTATATGTGTGTTTCTGTGGGTCCTCTGGCAGTAACTGAATCCCAGGCAGGCACTGATCCTTAACATTTTAGGATTCAGTGCTTCTACCCAACAGTTTCATATAATCCCCTCAAGCTACTGCTTATTGCTTTACCGTGGGTGGGACACAGATATACAAACTCACACACACACACACACACACACACACGCACACACTCAAACACATTTGCACCCATTTTCACACTATCCACATATATAGATGTACATGCACACACTCTCTCACACACATGTAAACACACTTGCACAAACATTCAAATTCATGTCCTTACACTTGTGCATACATACAAATTGCCATAAAATCACATATGCAAACACATGAAGAAACATGCACACACATGCACACACATGTTCACACACACACACACATTTCAAATATTAGTTTTGCAGCTCAGCACATATGTCACGTCATATAAATGATGAAAGTACAGTGAGATCCTTGATGAAAACCTGCTCCAGAGCACTCAGGTCCTCAGACTGGGACGAAGGTTTACCTTTCAACACGACACGACCCTAAGCACACAGCCAAGACAACGAAGGAGTGGCTTCGGGACAAGTCTGTGAATGTCCTTGAGTGGCCCAGCCAGAGCCCAGACTTGAACCCCATTGCACATCTCTGTAAAGACCTCAAAATAACTGTGCAGCGATGCTCCCCATCTAACCTTACAGAGCTCGAGAGAATCTGCAGAGAAGAATGGGAGAAATACCCCAAATATAGGTGTGCCAAGCTTGTAGGTTCATACCGAAGAAGACTTGAGGCTGTAATCGCTGCCAAGGCTGCCTCAACCAAGTACTGAGTAAACGGTGTCAATACTTATGTACAGCAATATTTCAGTTTTTTATTTTTAATACATTTGCAAAAATTTCTACAAAACCTTTTTTGCTTTGTCATTATGGGGTATTGTATGTAGATTAATGACAACAAAAAAGGAATTTAATCCATTTTGGAATAAGGCAGTAACATAACAAAATGTGGGGAAAGTGAAGGGGTGTGAATACTTTCCGAATGCACTGTAGACGTACCTTTAACAAAGTTTTTTATTGAAAAAATTGCAGCAGTTCATGTTCCTTTTACTGCGACTGAGGCTTAATCTGTCTTGAAGATATAGCATACAGATTCGATTTATCCAAGTCTACCATATCAAGAATATTCCTATGGATGCTAGACATTGCCTTTGTTAGGTTTTCATTTTTGATTAGATGGTCAGAAAGAGAAGAAATATGGAAAACAATACTACTAACATTTCGACCGCATTTTGGGACCAAAGAAACAGTAGTGATAGACTTCTTTGAAGATTTGTGGAGAAACCTTTGAGTTTACTTGCAAGGGCACAAACATTTTCAACACATAAGCATCACAATTCCGTAAAATTTTTTATTGGAATTTCTCCACAAGGAGTTATAACATTAATCTCTAACACATGGGAATTGTTGGACTTCAGCTCACTCTACCAACTCATCTTCATCTATGTGAGAGGGTAGCCCTGCGTGTTTGTTGATAAAGCAATAGGAGAAGATGTTCGGTCTCAAAACCATCCGTTTTATTTATCAGTAAATGGATAAAGCATACAGAGCTCTGGGTCTAGATCTTCCTATCCCTGACAAACAACCGATTGTGTCAGTTCACGAAGTCTGACTATCTCTCCTTTCCCTGACCCAGTCTTTATACGATACAAAGTGTTGACTGAATATGGATGTGTGGTCTTCTTTCTGATTGGTCCGTTCATCTGACTCCGTTTCCGCCTCACTGATATCCGGACTCCAGGTAATCTTCTTCTCCATCTGCTGTGACCTCCTTGTTGCAGCTGCCGTCGTAAAATCCTGTTCCTATCTCTGAAACCACAAATCACAGCACATCTCGTCTCCACTCCCCCCTGACCACAACACTTCCATTGTTCCCCTTCCCATTCAGAGTCGCCAACCCTATCCAAGGTCAGCGACCCTCACACCTTCCATGGTGATAGACATCTTGTCTCTACTCCCCCTTGACCACAACACCCTTACTGCTCCCTTTGTTATTCAGAGTCGCTAACCTTATCTAAGGTCAGTGACCCTCACACCTAATTTACTCTGCATTCCTCTGTCTACTAACATACTCAGTACTTTTCCACTGCCACTATAGACCCTCATGTCCTTGTAACAAGCCCTGTTCCTCATGCATATGTTTTCCCAATGATTAATATATCCTTATATCCCTTATTCCAATTAATACGTTGTAATCATCATTATTAAACATCACACCATTACATTTATCTACAAGTGGAAGAGCCAGTGATAAATTCATCACTGAAAATTGTGGACTGCTGGATAATCTACTGCCAGGTGATGTCATTCTTACAGATAGGGGATTTAATATTGAAGAAAGTGGTGCCCGTTATTATGGAGAAGTTAAAATCCCAGCATTTACTAGAGGGAAGAAGCAACTTGCTGCACATGATGTGGAGAGTACATGAAAAATTGCCTCCATAAGGATTCACATTGAGAGAGTGATTGGACTTGTGCGTAGAAAATACAGAATTCTGCAGTCTACCCTTCCAACAGGCTGTTTAAATAAAAAATATGTTAATGGTGTAACAACAATTGATAAAATTGCTTTGGGTTCTTGTACCTTATCAAATACTTGCACTAGCATAGTTCTTACAGAATAAATTGGGTTTCAGACTTTCCTTGTAAAGTACTTAGTTACAAGTTCTGGTAGTAGGCAGTTCTTAAAAAATGAAGATGCTTCAGCAACAGTAGTTTTCCACATCTCTTTATCAGACAGGATTCTTTCAATAAATACATCTTTTTCTGTCCACAAGACAAAACCTCCATAGATGGCTTCTTTATACAGACTGATTGGGCTCTGTACCTGGTAATAATATGCGTGAGATCTTGATAATTGCATACTGCCACTACACTCAACAAGGCAAAACTTTTTTTCTTTTTTAGGCCAGCTTCAATGCTCGAGTCATGTGTGCAAAAAGAGCACTTTATTTCTAATGAACCAATCCCACAACAAGAACAATATGTGATTCCGTCTGGGGATACACCCATGAAGGGTAGATCCTTTGAAACCACAAAGCCACAGTCCTTTACTTGAAAATTTGTGTATTTTGTAGCCATTATATCTTTGTATGCATCAAGTGCCACTTTTTCATGGGTGCATCCCCATCTTGTTGCCACAGTAGTGAAACTATATATAAGTGAGGGTAACAAATTCTCTAGATCAGGCTTTGGGAAGGGCATGTAACAAATAAAGAATCTTGAATCTTGATATTTATCCTACAGTAAGGAGATATGTTACATTACATTACATTACAGTAATTCAGCTGACACTTTTATCCAAAGTGACTTACAATAAGTGCATTTAATGTAGGAAATCAGGAGAACTACTAGTCATTAGAGGTCATAAGTACATCTTCTCTCTAAACAAGCATCTAAGAGCAAAATCAGTGCTAAAGTAAAAGCGCAAGAAAGATTTTTTTTTTAATGAGTGAATACAATAAGTGCTAAGAGCAAGTAACAAGGTAGTAGTTCTTGAAGAGGTGTTTTCAACCTGCGCCGAAAGATGGGCAGTGACTCCGCTGTCCTGACATTAGTGGGGAGTTCATTCCACCACTGTGTGGCCAGGACAGAAAACAGCTGCGACCGGCACGATCGGCAGCAGGGGCCTCTGAGCAATGGGGCAACCAGGCATCCCGAGGCAGCAGAGCGAAGTGGGGTGTAGGGTGTAGGGCTTGACCATGGCCTGGAGATAGGAAGGAACTGTTCCTTTCACTACCCTGTAGGCTAGCACCAGAGTCTTAAACTGGATGCGAGCAGCTACTGGGATCCAGTGTAGGGACATGAGAATGGGAGTTGTGTGGGAGAACTTAGGGCGGTTGAACACCAGACGAGCTGCAGCTTTCTGAACAAGCTCTAGAGGTCTGATGGCCGACGCTGGGGCTCCAGCAAGGAGGGAGTTGTCATAGTCCAGCTGGGAGATGATCAGAGCCTGGATGGGCACCTGTGCCATCTCGTTAGTGAGGAATGGGCGAGTCCTCCTGATGTTATAGAGCAGAAATCTGCAGGAGCGAGCAACCGATGCAATGTTTGCAGCAAATGACAGTTGGTCGTCCAGGATCACACCCAGACTCCTTGCAGTCTGAGTTGGCGTCACCATGGTGTTGTCAATGGTGATGGCCAGGTCTTGGTGAGGGCAACCTTTCCCTGGGAGGAACATCAGCTCTGTCTTGTCCAGATTGAGCTTCAGGTGGTGTGTTGCCATCCACTCCGAGATATCAGTCAAGCACGCAGTAATGCGTGTCTCTACTTGTGTGTCAGAGGGAGGAAAGGACAAGATCAGCTGGGTGTCATCGGCATAACAATGGTAAGAGAAGTCATGCGAGCGAATAACAGAACCAAGGGATGTCGTGTACAGGGAGAAAAGGAGAGGACCCAGAACCGAACCTTGTGGAATGCCTGTAGTCAGTCTGCGAGGGTTCAACACAGATCCCCTCCACGTCACCTGGTAGGAGCGGCCTGTCAGGTAAGATGCAAACATCGAGATTGCAGAGCCTGTGACACCCAGCCCCTCGAGGGTAGAGAGGAGGATCTGGTGGTTCACTATGTCGAAAGCAGCTGACAGGTCCAGGAGTATCAGGACAGAGGAGAGAGAGTTTGCTCTCACAGTGTGCAGCGATTCTGTCACTGCAAGGGGGGCTGTCTCTGTCGAGTGACCTACCCTGAACCCAGACTGGTTGGGGTCCAGGAGGTTGTTCTGGTGGAGGTACAAAGAAAGTTGGTTAAAGACTGCACGTTCGAGAGTTTTGGATAGAAAGGGTAGAAGGTAAACCGGTCTGTAGTTTTTGACGTCAGAGCGGTTAAGTGATGGTTTCTTGAGAAGGGGGTGACTCTAGCAGTCTTGAAGGCAGATGGAAGGCATCCTGCCTGGAGGGAGGTGTTGATGAAGTGGGTTAGAAAGGGAAGGAGTTCAGGTGCTATAGACTGAAGAAGAGGGGAGGGGACTGGGTCAAGGGAGCATGTGGTGGGGCGACTGGATGTGATGAGGTTGAGGACCTCATCGGGGGAGAGGGGAGCGAGGTGGGATAGGGTGGGATGTGGAGAGATGAGGGCGGGTGCAGAGGGTGGGCTAGTGCAAGGAGCGCTAACCGGGTGGTGAGAAAAGGAGGATCTGATGTCGTTTACCTCCTTGTCAGTGAAGGTAGCGAAATCATCAGGGAGAAGGGAGGAAGTAGGGGGAGGAGGTGGGGGTTGAAGAAGTGTAGAGAAGGTTTTAAAGAGTTTCTTAGGATTAGAGGAAGAGGATAGGATTTTAGAGCGATAGAAGGCAGCTTTAGTAGCAGAAAGGGAGGAGGAGAAAGTGGAAAGAAGAGATTAGAAGTTGAGAAGGTCCTCTGAGAGTTTGCCTTGTCTCCATTTGCACTCTGCCACTCTTAGGCTCCGTCTGTCAGTACGTACTGAGTCGGACAGCCAAGGGGCAGGTGGAGTTGGGCGTGCAGGCCTGGAGGTGAGGGGACAGAGATTGTCCAGACCAGTGCTTAATTTGTAAATGAGGAGGTCCCGGAGCACCGAGAGGGTGCTGCTCCGGTAGGTTAGGGGTGAGAAAAAAAGTAATGGAACGCTTTTTAAAAATGCACAAAACAGTGCTTTTCATGATGCTGAAACAGCTATGCAACAGTCACGTGCTTTTCGACCAATAATTTTATTGTTGCTTTTATTAAATAGACGGGCCTAACCTAATCTGATGTGACAACGGCAGTAGACACATGTACAGGAGCAAAGTTCGCCAAGTTAATGCCAAGCTAAAGAAACTTTCAAATGTTTAGACAAAAAACATTAAACAACTTGCCAGCATACAATGCATATAAGCTATGGTGCTTGAATTACGCAATTTGACCCGATACATTGATCACCATCACAAAACTATAAGGCTCAATTAACAACACTGCGGAAAATAATTTTTAAAAAGTACCTTTTATTTATTTGTCCAAAACAGCCCACAAAACGTCAATAGAGCTTTCAGCGTCCTTCTCCCTGCTTCTTACTTTCTCCTAGTGTCCTGTGCAGTTCTATGTCCTTTAGTAATCCATGACCTCACATATAGAATGGGGTTGAACAGGGTGAGCGGTGGTCCAGCGAGGCAAAGAAAGAGTAGCATGGAGATGGTGGATGTGCAAAGAGATGACCTGTTGGTGGTGCAGAGTAGGTTCATCTGGGAAAAGCCCCTCTCACACTCTGCACTTGAGATGGTGACAGTGTTGACTGCTGCCAAGAGGTCTTTCAGTCCATCTGGGACACATTTCCCACCATTGTCCCTATATTCTCTATATGCCCGAATGACATTCCGTGCGCCATCGATTCTAAACTGCTGGCAGAGTCTTTCGACTTCATCTTCCCCAAACGGTGCCCCAGGGTCATCCCACCAATACTGTAGGAAGAGCACTTTTAAATCATCAATTAACTCATTGTATCCTGTTCGGTATTTCCCTTGTGTTAGCATACATTTCTCCAGATTCCTTGCCAGGCTTCCAAAAAACGCCCTCTGGTCCAAGTTTCTATTGCTCGTTCGTCCTGTATGTAGGGGTACACCTTGAAAAAAGTTCTTTTCGATTGCCCTCTGGCTCGTTATCCTCCTGCTTGTCATGTTTGCTAGTAGCAAGTGCTGCCATGCTTGTGCTAGCTGCTGCTGTGCTGTGCTGTGGCCTTCCTTGTTGGTCTTCCGAAATTACCATGGCTTTCTTAGGGTTTGGCTGACCTGCTGGTCTGAACAAACTAAACACATTTGACTGTCTTTTTGACATTTTTTAATCAATGGCTATTGATAGAGTAGGCGGCTAGTTGTTGTGAGTCTAATGTTGCGGTAATGTTAGCTCCTGTGACACGGCGTGCACTGTGTGACTTCAGTGACTGTCGTTTCTCTCGCTCTCTCTCTCTCGCTCTTTAAAAAAAATAGCTGATTTAAAATGCATCAAACGTAGGCAAACAAGGGATTTACGAAAAACATCAATGGGAAATAATAGAGTGACAGAGCAGATAACACTAAATATTAGAGAAAATGTCTTTACAGATTTTTATAGTGACGAAAGAGGTGGCAGAGCCAATCAAATAGGTACCGGTCCAAATCTGGGAGGTCCCAGAGCGCGCTCCGGCTTGCTCCGGCACAAATTAAGCCCTGATCCGGAGAAGAGAGGGTAGAGAGAAGAAGATCATTAGCAGTGACAGGGGGTAGGAGAGAGAAAGATTCAGGTGTAGGGAGGATAGAGATAACAGAGGAAAAAAGGTCAGTGCTGGAGAGAGAGCGGAGGTGTCTATGGGTGGAAACCATGTGGGTAGGGGGAGGCGCTGAAGGGGGAGAAGAGAGGGAGAGAGAGTAGGACATGAAATAGTGGTCAGAGAGCTGGTGGAGAGTAACAGAGTGATTGGAAATAGGACAGTGTCTAGTAAAGATAAGGCACAGCTGGTTGCCAGCCTTGTGGGTAGGAGGAGAAGGTGAGAGGTGAAGGTCAAAGGAGGAGAGGAAAGAGAGAAGAGTGTGAGAAAAAGAGTACACATCTGACAGAGCAGTGGGTGTGGTAGTGTTTTCTGGCGTGATCCAGGTCTCATTTAGAGCAAGAAAGTTGAGGGAGAACAAGGATGCATAGCCTGAGATAAACTCAGTTTTCGGCACCGCAGACTGGCAATTCCAGAGCCTTCCTGTCACCACTTGCTCAACGTGAGTGGAGAGAGTGGGATAGATGAGATTGGTAGGGTTACAGCGCCTAGGAGTGACCCAATGTCTATGCCAGCCCCGGGAAGAGGAAATGACAGGAATGCGAAGGAAACACATATAGTCTATACTAGGTACACAAAATAGAGATTACTGACCGGATCTAAAAAGAGCAGTCCTTGCTTGACTCAGTCTGCCTTGAAATGTAGCCAAAGCTTAGATTTTGCCTGTTCCCGAGTTATCTCCTCAACACATTTAATTTGCTCATCAGTTACACTCAGGTCAGTCTTTCCACAATGATCAATTAATTGTTCGTATGTCATGGCGTATGTTTCTTCATCATTTAGTTCTGATAAAACCTTTGGCATCTACCTATTCAATGATGCTAGGATGTCACTATCTGAATATGGCTCAATCAGTGAAAGAATAAATTTTTTTCCAAAAAAGTTGAAAAGTTTGTTTCCACTGAGACGTTTGTAAAACTTTGTAATTTCATCATGTGTTGGAGGAGGTGCTGCAGTAGTGGAAGATTGCTGGGTATTTCTTTGCCTCACTTCCCTTTGATCAATTGTAAGGTCCAAGTTTTTCTTCTTACATTTAGGGGCAGTGAAGTCTGTTTTAGACACCGTACTGTAGGGTACCTTTTCCAAAAACAGAGGAAGCATCCAGTATGCCTTCTTCTCTGTGCATGTCTTCGAATCCCTAATTTTTACTGTTGCCTCTATGGCAAAGAAGAGAGCTGCAACATGAGTACATGGCTCACTAAGGCCTGCCATACAATTGCAATGTCCAACTAATATTTGCCCATCCTTTTTTGAAATTATCCAGGGGTGGAGGCTGTTTCATTCATTCTTTGTGAGTGGCATACCTGGAAAAAAGTAAGAAAATAAATTATAATTGAATAGCATTTAAAGTAGGCATCTAAAGCATCAAACAAATTGCACATTCCTTGTTAATAATTAAAGCAAATTATATCAAAATAAACAATGAAAGCGAAGTTTGTTTAAGTTTGGACAATAACTTTAACCCCTGCTTTATTGGACAGGGTCCATTTCAAATGAATGCATAGTACAGAAGAATGAAATATTTTCTCAAGTTATCTTACCCTGCAGCAAACAAGGACATTCCCATTAGAGACTTTAAGCAATGATATTTCTTTAACCCATCCACACAAAAATTGATTGTAGGCCTCTAGACTCCTGAAATTCTTGAGTTCTTCATGGGTGTAGGCACTCTTTGTAAATAGCAGGTAGTTAATAATATCTGGATATGTTATTGTAGGATAATCAGCTACGCTTGTGGTCCAGTTCTTTTTAGGAACAACATATGGATCCGTGCCATCCACTAAGCTTATCTTCTCTCAATATTGTTTTTTTGCTTTTGGCTCGACTTAATTAAATTAGTTCTTTAGACATGCCATTATAGTTCTAAATGATTGATATATTGGGCTATACAAATAAAATTGACTTGGCTTGAATCCCAAATAGCAAGCAAAGAACAAAACTTCTTTCAGTAAGTCAGAGCCAGCAAGGTACTTATCAAGTTTAAAAAAAACAAAACTGTTCTCTAGATAACAAATGGCAGCAGACAATAATTTTACGAAGTAATAATTTACTTTTCTTAACTTTTAAACGCACTTTCGAGCAAAAAAAAAGCGGCAAGAATACACATTGCATTGAATAAACAAACGGTTGCTACATGTATCCACAACTAGATTGTGATCCAATATGGTGGCAACGATAAAGTCATGTGGCCAATGAGAATAATGAATTGCCTTGCTGAAGGGCCGTGGGTCTAGACATACTCTTAACTTGTGTGATTTGGGCTTGTATCTACCTACCAGATTGCAGTAACCGTTCACTTTCAGTGCATCCCCCCCCCCCCCCATAACCAGTTAGCTTGCGGTTGTCAGTCATTACTGGTGTGCTGGGCGTGAGTGGCAAAGTCTTTGTCAGGTATCACATTCGCTTGCGCATTTGTATCCAGTTTGAATGGCAGTTTAAGATTCTTTGATCCCAGACCTATGTCTATATGCACTCTCCTCATCTTTACTCTCTGCCATGACTGTCTATGAACAGCTGAATCAAAATAAATATCTTCCTTAACCATGTGTACATTTCGGTGCCCTGTTCTATTTGGAGTGTGAGTCTTGGATTTACATACTCTTGCAAAGTGGTTGAATTTTCTGCATTTTAAGCACCGTTTTCCCTTTGCTGGGCATTGGGTTTGCTTGTGGTGCCCTCCACACGCATCACAGGCTTTGTTATACATCTTCTGGTCTTTGCTTGGCCTGTCTGCTAACATTAGCTTTGCTAATATTTTTCACTGCCTGACTTCCCAGCCTTACGGTGTACTGCGTGAACTTCATGGCTCTTGTTAGCCATAGCTTTTAGCTGCACTTGTGATAGCTCGTAGGAGCAGGCTATATTGATTGCCGCATTCGGCGTTAGCTCTGGTCCCTGACTAAGCAATTTTTCGTGCATGCTATGTGAGTTAGTAGCAAATACTATGCGGTCCCTGACGATCTCTTCACTATTTGCATAATCACAGTCCTTAAAGAGCAGTTTGAGCTCCGATACAAAGTGCACCAATGACTCACCACTCCCCTGCATCTTCTCATAGAATTTGTACCTGGCGAAGACTGGGTTAGCTTTCGGCGTGAGGTATGCTGAAAACCCGTCGTAGTACGTGTTTAACACTTTTGCATTGTCCTCCGTTAATGTCCAAGTATTACTTATGTCCCTTCCTTTGTCCCTGATCCACAGCAGGAGAAAACTGCATTTTTCCTCCTCCTTTTTTTCTTTTGAGCAAGCCCGTAAACATGAGCTTGGCATGTTGTTTGAATCGCCACCACACATCAGGTAGGTTGGATGATTCACAGTTCATCCGTGGGGTAGGGACACCAAAAGCTTCCATCTTTTTTGTTCTTTTTTTTTTTTCAAGTGGGTGAGCAGTTTTAACTACTTTAAGTTAATTACTCTAACACCATGTTGTGACTATTTTATATAAATTACTCGGTACATGCAATGTCTGAAGCTCAAGGTATCCTGTTTATTCTTCATGCTATGCATGGTCTACTGTGAAGCAGCTGTGGTAACAACCAGTGTTTTTAAATTCAAAAATCACATTTGAGCGGAGCACAATCTACAATAGGGTGATTTGGAGAGTGGGGTTTAGAAAGATAAGGGATTTAGTGTATGAGTATGTACCAGGGTTGATGAGGGCACAGGTACTGGTATATGGGGTGATGAAATGTGGTTGGGAACGGTGGAGAGGATATTTGGAAAGATCAAGGGGCGGATGCCTAGAGAATGGGTCAGTATGATTGTGTGAGGGAGAGGCTGTGTTGGATGAGGAAGGAGAGATAGAAATGTATGTGGGAGAAGGAGAGAGGAGAGTGAGTCTGAGTGTGAAAACAAAAGTGATGTATAGATGTTTAAGAGGGGAAGAAGTGAGAAGACCTGCTGTGGAGAAAGTGTGGGAGAGGGTTATGAATGAGATGGATGTAGGGAGGATATGGAGAAATCTGGGACTGAAGTGGAAGTGTTGAATGTGAGAATTTTGATTTTTTTTTTTATTAAGGCACAATAGGGTGTTCAATAATGTAATTAGTAAGTTTGATGTAAATGTGAAGAAAGAATGTGGTGTGGGAGTGGAAACGTTTATGCATGAGTTTGTTGAATGCTGTGAGCTGGAGGGATACATGTTGAAAATGAAAGAATTAATTAGTAGATGTTGGCGAGGTGGGTTTGACAGAATGGAATGGAGAGAATTGTGGTTGTTTGGGGTGGCTGGCAAAGTGAATGGCTGTAATGTTAATTTATTAGATTGTTTTAAGACATGCAAGGTTTGCTGTCAAGCTAAGGAGGAATATAGCCCATTACAAAAAGAGGAAAGCTGAGGTGTGGAATATTTTTAGGAGTGTAATGGAAAAAGATGTTAATATATTGTATGGTTATGTTAGAGAAGAATAGTTTGTAGAGGGGAGCACTTTTGTTGTGATTGGGGAAGGAGGGAGGGTAACGTTGGATTTTGGTTAAATAGTATACTGTGTGTCGTATATGTGCATTTTTTGTTTGGTTTCTTTGATTTGGTGGGGGGTCTGTAGGCTGGAAGCCATGCCAAGGCCTACAGGTTGCCTCACTATTTTCTGTTTTGTCTACCTGTGTTGTAATTTTTGAATCTTGTCCTCTGATTCTGTAGAGTTTGATGGGTTTGTGAAATGTTTTATTTCCCTATTGGTTTGGTATGTGTGGTGTATTTTGAATGTTTTTTTCTATAGAATAAAAGAAAAGAAAATCTATTGCGCAGGTCAAATTCAAGTACTTTTCCGGTTCTAGTGCATTTCACAATAAAGGTCGTATTTGTAGCTGTACTAAACATTACAGAAAAGAGCTCTTGTAACCATAAAATGCCCTCAGTGTCCCTTTTCCCCCCTCTTAAGTGTTTCACTAACTGGGTAGGATAATTTAGTGTGATTGTTCCTTATCTGGCAATTTCCTGCGAACCTGTTATGTCAATCCTATATAATGAAATCTGAAGCAGCTGGTCACACCACTTCCAGGTTTCCCTCAGAATGCTTCACCAATGGGACTGGCTCGCCATCATGTTTCAGCTAAGAATTAATCCAAGCTGCAAATCCGGGTCATCCATAAACTAATCTTGAGTTTCCAGAGTAAGAAAAAAATACAATCTCAACTTCCCTTGCAGACATGACAAAGTTCAAAACATTAAAACACAAAAAAACAAAAACAACTGATCATCTAGTTGGACTTTATAACTTGTTTTCTCTTATCAACTAGAATTTGTTTTTCTAGCTGGGTGACTGCACATGCTTCCCTTTGTCTCTCAATGGGTAGAAAAAATATGGCGCTCTCTCCCGAGCTGATGGGATGCTCCGAGGGTCAAACATCCTGACTTGTGAGGGGTTCACCATTATACTTTTATGTGGGTTACAGTTCCATCGACTCCAATGTGAAGCTTTCGGCCTCATTAATGAATGAATTACTAGTGGTTGAATTGGGAATTCTGGTCTCTTGCACACACAGTATACATACCTTCCTTCTCTCCATTACAAACGCTAGCTCTCTCTCCCTTTACCAGTCATAGTGCCAACATTCAAAGTTTTGACTCTCACCACCACACTCCACCACACTGCCTCTGGACATGCCTTCCCCCTCTCCTTCCCTTTCGCCCATCAGTAGTAGTAGTAGAAGTAGTTTTTTATTGAAACATTTAAATTCTACATACAACACATAAAACAAAAGAAAGAGAGGGGAGGTAAAAAAGAAAATTAAGAAAATTGAAATTCAATGCATAAATGAAAGGGGGGGGGATCCTAGGGGTTCTCTGCAAGTTCAAGTTCTATCAAGTCAGAGAGTTCCATAGCATTCTTCTTCTCCATTAACCTCAGTGATGAGAAATAATGACAGTTACCTATGAAATATGCAGAAGTTTTGGCTGCGTTTTCAGGAATCTGTTCTTATATAAAAAGAACTTTCCAAGAATAATAATTGTGTTACTTGCCAAATCATGTGTTCCTTCTTTCAGAAGCATACCAAAAAGCACATTCTCTTTTTTTAGATCAGAGAAATTGTCATATTTAGGAAACAACCAGTAATGAAGAGGTTCCCAAAAGGCACCAGCAAACGGACATTCATAAAACACATGTTCTCTTGTTTCAATGTGTTCATTGCAAAATTAGCAGTTGTTACAGTCTAAACCAAATCGATGTCTTAAAAATTCTATAGAAGGATATATTCCATTGAGAATTTTAAAGTGCACTTCATTTACTTTTGTTGCAATTGGAAACTTTGTTGAATTTTGTTCTAAATTTTTCAGGTTCATCTTTGGAGAAATATTGTAAAATTGAGTTTCTGTTTGATGAAAATGATATAATTCTTTGACAGACTCTCCAGATTGTGGTATTAGGCAATTTTAGTAGTAGTAGTAGTAGTAGTAGTAGTAGTAGTAGTAGTAACAGTGGTTGAATTCTGCTTCCGGCCTCACCCAGTACCGGTGTGGGAAGATGGCGGCGCAAATTCTTGTTTGCGGCGGCCTCACCCAATATTGTCCATGCAGTGTCTTTGTCCACGTCTGTGTCAGGAGGATTCGCCCATTCCTCACCGACGAGACGGCACAGGTGCTCATCCAGGCTCTGGTCGTCTCCCGGCTGGACTACGGCAACTCCCTCCTTGCTGGCACCCTGGCGGCGGCCATCATACCTCTAGAGCTTGTTCAGAAAGCTGCAGCTCGTCTAGTGTTCAACTGCCCTAAGTTCTCCCACACAACTCCCCTTCTCATGTCCCTACACTGGCTCCCATTAGCTGCTCGCATCCAGTTTAAGACTCTGGTGCTAGCCTACAGGGCAGTGAAAGGAACAGCTCCTTCCTATCTCAAGGTCATGGTCAAGCCCTACACCCCCACCCGACCACTTCGCTCTGCTGCCTCAGGACGCCTGGTTGCCCCGTCGCTCAGGGACCCCTGCTGCCGATCAACCCAGTCACGGCTCTTTTCTGTCCTGGCCACACAGTGGCGGAATGAACTCCCCACTGATGTCAGGACAGCGGAGTTGCTGCCCATCTTTTGGCGCAGGTTGAAAACTCACCTGTTCAAGAACTACTACCCTGTTACTTGCTCTTAGCACTTACTGTATTCACTCATTAAAAAAAATCTCTTTCTTGCGCTTTTACTTTAGCACTGGTTTTGCTCTTAGATGCTTGTTTAGAGAGAAGATGCACTTATGACCTCTGATGACTTGTAGTTAAATGCACTACGTTAAATGCACGTATTGTAAGTCGCTTTGGATAGAAGTGTCGGTAAAATGACTGTAATGTAATGTCTTCATTTGATGGCTGGCAGAGCTGACGCTGGATCAGCTGGGAGAGCTTGGTCTGTTGCGTCCTGTGGCCCAAGGGACCATGGCCCTGCCTGGAGCTGCGCCCGAGGAGTTAACACTGAAGGTGGTTTGACAGGACGCGGAAGCGGTGCAGGCTAACCTAACTGCTAGCCCATGTGGACCGGCATTTCTGATAACGCCTAGGGTAGTCTGGCGGCGGCATCACCTGGCGTTGACTGTGTTTTTGGTGTCGTTGTGTGGTGAGGTGTGTCAAGGGTGTCTGGCTGGAAGAGCTGGCATTGGATTGGCTGAGGGAGCCTGGTCTGCTGCGTCTGGTGGGCCCAAGGACCACGGCCCTGCCCAGAGATGCGCCCAAAGAGGAAACACTGAGGGTGGTCTAACAGAACACGGAAGTGGGGCAGGCTAACTGACTGCTAGCCCATGCAGACCGGCAGTTCCAACAGTCATCCTGGGCCAGGGTGACTGTTGGAACTGTTTTTTTTGTTTTTTTGTTTTGTTTAGGTTGGATATATGTGTTAGTTTGGATATGTGTGTTCTTGTAGTTTTTGGATTGTATTTTTGTCTTTGTGTTGCACCATTGTGGGCTGGGGTAAACAATGTTGCGTTTCATTTCATGTACGCAAATACATGAAATGAAATGACAAAGTGGTCCTGATTCCTGAATTGGGAATACAAAGCTCCCCGAGACTGTAACTGTGGTTGAGGGCTATAGGCTACAGGTAGTCCCCGGGTGACGAATACCCAATGGACGGACTAGTTTGCGCGACGCTCACTGCGCGTTTCAGGCGGTTCGTCGGCCTGAGGGAGAACAACGTCACACCGTCGTTGCGGCATTTTAGGTCAGATCGCATAAACGTTGTGTGCGTTGTGTTTTGACTTTTACCCTCGTAATCATGGCTTCAAAGCATAAATCTGATGCAAGTGATGGTGATGCCTCGAAGAAAAGGAAAACGATCACGACTGAAATGAAAGTGGAAATAATAAAGCATCTGGAGAGAGGTGAAACGCTCGTACAAATCCCCCCCCCCCACTTACCTTGTGAGGTGGGGAGGCGAGCCTCGAGCGGGCTCTCGTTTCTGGTGTCAAACGGCCGGCCTCCGCCGGTCGCGACCCACTCCAGGGGCAGTGGCAGGTGGGGAGTTTGAAATGTAAAAATGTTTCTTTAATGTTTTTTATACCTATACACACCTCTCTCTCAATTATAAATACTGTGCTGTAGTTACATTTATTATTATTACTGCATTATTATATTGTTTTAGGTAAAATATATACTAAGACATTTGACTAATTGACGCTAGATGTGAGCTGTATGCAACTGTTCCAACTTACATATGCCGGCTGCCATTCCCCTCATCACATTTTCTTTTTATATATCTTATAAATCCGTATAATTTTTTTTACATGATGATGCTGGTCACGTGGCTTGGGTCCTGGACTCTTCTGGTGGCGCCTGGGCACTGCTTGGCATCCTGCGCATCATATTCTTCATACGTTTTATAAGTTCGTCATAATTGTTTTTATCCTCTTTCAATGTTGTATTGTGTAAATTGTGTAAACACAACACTCATTGCACGTTGTCCATCTTGGGACAACTGTTGCTCTCCCTGAGGTTTCTTCCTATTTTTTCTCCCTGTTAAAGGTTGTTTTTTTTTTAGGGAGTTGTTCCTTATCTGATTAGAGGGTCTAAGGACAGGATGTTGTGTTGCTGTTAACCCCACTGAGGCAAATTTGTAATTTGTGATATTGGGCTATACAAATAAAATTGACTTGACTTGACATACAAATTCGTTTTACGAACAGACTCAAAAATGGAACTCGTTCGAAATCCAGGGACTGCCTGTATAAATAAACATGACTTGATTTATGTTTTTGTAAATCACTTTTTTCTGTGGGTTTCTTTGTTGTTGAACAAACATAGACTGTGCTATAAAATGTGTAAATGATACGTGTGTATATTTATTTATTTTATTTAACCAGGAGGATCCCGTTGAGATTACAAACCTCTTTTTCAAGGGAGACCTGGCCAAGATAGGCAGCACAGTTACAAAATCACACAGTTGCAAAATTACACATTTGAAAACACAAACAAAAGACAAAAAAATTAGAAAAAAGTAAATTACAAGCAGATTATAAAAAACAAGTGCATGTTGTGAAATCAGCTTCAAGTACTCTCAATTTGGATTTAAAACGGCTCAGTGGGATTAACTCTGTAAATTCCCAGTCATTCTGCAACATATTCCAGGTTAAAGGTGCAGAATGAACAAAAGCCTTTTTACCCAATTCAGTGCGGGCATATGGAACAGAAAGCAACACATAGTCAAGACAACGAAAGGAGTAAGGGCCATCCAGCACTTCTCAGTGCAGTTAAGTCACAGATGTAGGAAGGCAGTAGACCGAAGATTGCCTTATATATAAAATTATACCAATGACTGAGCCTTCAGGTGGCCAGAGCAGGCCATCCCACCCGAGCATACAACTCACCGTGATGTGTCAATGATTTGCAATTGGTAATAAATCTCAAAGAAGAATGGTAGGCAGTGTCTAACGTGTGGAGACTTTGAGCAGAAGCATTCAGATACAAAAGATCTCCATAATCCAACACAGGTAAAAAGGTGGCAGCAACAAGTCGCTTTTTTACATTTAAAGAAAAACACAACTTATTTCGAAAATAAAAAAGATTAAAATGTATATATATACACTACCGTTCAAAAGTTTGGGATCACCCAAACAATTTTGTGTTTTCCATGAAAAGTCACACTTATTCACCACCATATGTTGTGAAATGAATAGAAAATAGAGTCAAGACATTGACAAGGTTAGAAATAATGATTTGTATTTGAAATAAGATTTTTTTTACATCAAACTTTGCTTTCGTCAAAGAATCCTCCATTTGCAGCAATTACAGCATTGCAGACCTTTGGCATTCTAGCTGTTAATTTGTTGAGGTAATCTGGAGAAATTGCACCCCACGCTTCCAGAAGCAGCTCCCACAAGTTGGATTGGTTGGATGGGCACTTCTTGCGTACCATACGGTCAAGCTGCTCCCACAACAGCTCAATGGGGTTCAGATCTGGTGACTGCGCTGGCCACTCCATTACCGATAGAATACCAGCTGCCTGCTTCTGCTCTAAATAGTTCTTGCACAATTTGGAGGTGTGTTTAGGGTCATTGTCCTGTTGTAGGATGAAATTGGCTCCAATCAAGCGCTGTCCACTGGGTATGGCATGGCGTTGCAAAATGGAGTGATAGCCTTCCTTATTCAGAATCCCTTTTACCCTGTACAAATCTCCCACCTTACCAGCACCAAAGCAACCCCAGACCATCACATTACCTCCACCATGCTTAACAGATGGCGTCAGGCATTCTTCCAGCATCTTTTCATTTGTTCTGCGTCTCACAAACGTTCTTCTTTGTGATCCAAACACCTCAAACTTGGATTCAGCCGTCCACAACACTTTTTTCCAGTCTTCCTCTGTCCAATGTCTGTGTTCTTTTGCCCATCTTAATCTTTTTCTTTTATTGGTCAGTCTCAGATATGGCTTTTTCTTTGCCACTCTGCCCTGAAGCCCAGAATCCCGCAGCCGCCTCTTCACTGTAGATGTTGACACTGGTGTTTTGCGGGTACTATTTAATGAAGATGCCAGTTGGGGACCTGTGAGGCGTCTGTTTCTCAAACTAGAGACTCTAATGTACTTATCTTCTTGCTCAGTTGTGCAACGCGGCCTCCCACTTCTTTTTCTACTCTGGTTAGAGCCTGTTTGTGCTGTCCTCTGAAGGGAGTAGTACACACCGGTGTAGGAAATCTTCAATTTCTTAGCAATTTCTCGCATGGAATAGCCTTCATTTCTAAGAACAAGAATAGACTGTCGAGTTTCAGATGAAAGTTCTCTTTTTCTGGCCATTTTGAGCGTTTAATTGACCCCACAAATGTGATGCTCCAGAAACTCAATCTGCTCAAAGGAAGGTCAGTTTTGTAGCTTCTGTAACGAGCTAAACTGTTTTCAGATGTGTGAACATGATTGCACAAGGGTTTTCTAATCATCAATTAGCCTTCTGAGCCAATGAGCAAACACATTGTACCATTAGAACACTGGAGTGATAGTTGCTTGAAATGGGCCTCTATACACCTATGTAGATATTGCACCAAAAACCAGACATTTGCAGCTAGAATAGTCATTTACCACATTAGCAATGTATAGAGTGTATTTCTTTAAAGTTAAGACTAGTTTAAAGTTATCTTCATTGAAAAGTACAGTGCTTTTCCTTCAAAAATATGGACATTTCAATGTGATCCCAAACTTTTGAACGGTAGTGTATATATATATATATATATATAAGTATATGTGTCCCAATGATAGAATCCCACCTTTTTGCCAGAAAATCATGTTATCACACATTTTAACTTGAGCTTTAATATCAAAACAGAAGAAATGTCAAGTAATGCCTTTGTGCGAAATTAACTCCTTGGCTATACTGTGTGGTGGTTTTAAAAATTGTTATGTAAATAAAGCAGTTTCTTAATATTTTCATTATTCTAATCATTGAAAAATTATAATTATTAACACATCTTATTATCTCACCATGTAAACACCAAATTCCATTGTTTAGGGGTCAGGAATAAAACTGTTCCCTTTTTCTTTTTTTTTAAGCAATATATTTAATGAATTTTGTTTGCAAATTACATCAGAACAAGTAATAGCACAGTACAGCAACCATTTTCACCCCCCCCCCCGCTCCGCTTTTCTACTTGTTACAAAATTAGGCTCTTTGCAAAACTTGCTGACCCCTTCCCTCTTAGTTTTTTGCCCCAGGCAACAGACATTCCTGTAGCTGAGCGTCGTCCACTGACCCCTCGGGCAAGTGCACGGTCATTGTACAGGCGCGGATCCCCCCCAGGGGCTCCAGAACATTGAAAACCCTGTCCCACACGTCCTGTTCAGGATCATACCGCTGCACAATGTCCACCATACACTTGCTATTCCAGGAGTAGCCTCCCACCACATAAATCTTCTTATTAAACACCGTCACCCCGACATCGCTCTGACCCCGTGGCATGGGCGCCACCACAGTCCACTGATCCGTCCTGGGGTTGTAGTACTCACAGGCGAGGACATCATCATAGTCGGTGCTGCCCCGGAAGTGGTTCCCGCCTATGACATAGAGGCGGTCTTCAACGGTGCACATGCAATGTAGGCCACGGAGCTCGGTCATGTCTGCCCGCTGGCTCCACTCATTGGCCTCCGGATTGTAACACCATAGCCCCTTTTGGAAAGTGTCCCTGGTGATGCCACCTGTGTGACAATGGGGACCGTTAATGAGACAAGGAGAGATCAAGTGTCACTGTTAAATGCATTCCATCTATCCATGTGTTCATGAAAAGGCAATGCAATACACTGAGAATGAGTGAAAAAAAAAAGGAAAAGTATTAACCGAGACAAAGGGAATTTGTGTGTAGAGGTCTTGGTTTTGGTGAGAGGCATATAAGTGCATGTATACAGGATATTTTTTCAAGATTTCTACACATATGTGGATTGAAGAAGGGAAAGTGAACAAGAAACACTTTGTCATCCATCAATAACCACTGCTGATTTCTGCTTGGGCAAGGCACTAAGCATCTTATTGCTCCAGTAAAGCTTCTCAGTGGTGAGCAGTAGAAGACGTGTCTGCACAGGACAAGACCCAGTTGCATGTGACTGAAACAAGTTGTCTGGTGTAGACCCCCTGGGGCTGGTAGGGGGGAATTATCTTGCCTAGTTATACACACACACACACACACGACTGTAAAAGAAGAAGCGTTCATGGGAACTGTTTCTGAGGTGTAAGGAAAGTGGATTTTCCATGAGAGAAGTGTGACTCTTGACTGAAATATCCATCTCTACAGCACAGTCTAAATAGATCATGAGTCTCCGACCTGCTTGTTCCCTGGCTGGGACTGCTATGTCCTTGTATTTCTGGCATCTAGGAAATAACTCAGGCTATTTGTCTGTTTTTTTTGGGAGGGGGGGTCTTTGTCTTCTTTGGGACTGATAAATGGTCAAGAGGGTGAAGCGATATGAAAATAGAGAAATTGAGCCGTGGGTCTCAGGCGGAGAAGCCCTGTGTCAGCGCTCTTCCTCAATGTGGCCATGAAACAAAACACCTTCAGCGGGGGAGATTTACTCACGCCTACCCCAGCTCACCTTATGTGTATTTATTTTTTGTTTGTTTGAGTGTGTGTGTGTGTGTGTGTGTGTTATGTGATAGTTGGCTTGAGTTCAGCAAGTCAGCATTGCCCTGCAACCACACAAACATGCCGGCAATCCGTGATAAAAATTACATACAGTACAGCACAAGACACTGATGCATTTTATGCATTTTATTTTGTGAGAAAAGCCCTGTGATGGCCTGGCGTTCTGTCCAGGGTGTCTCTCCGCTTGCCGCCAAATGACTGCTGGGATAGGCTCCAGGATCCCCGTGACCCTGAGAGCAGGATAAGCGGTTCGGATAATGGAATGGATATATATATATATATATATATATATATATATATATATATACACATACATACATACATAGATACATACACACACACACACACACACACACACACACACACACACACATATATATATATATATATATATATATATATATAAATTACAGGTATGATGGCATGTATATCATTTAAAACAGGGGGACCCCTCCTTGGGGCACGGGGCCATTGTGTTGCATTGTGATGCTTATTGAAATGAAACAAACAGGATTAGAACTTTCTTTTTTTATGGTAGCCAAATAAGAAGTTTGCGCCGTATAAAGAGTTTTACTTGTCGAATGAATCACAAGAAAGACAAAGGATGTAATACAATATTGTAAAAGTAGTACAAATAAGTATAAGTCAAGTCAAATCAATTTTATTTGCATAGCCCAATATCACAAATTACAAATTTGCCTCAAGGGGCTTTACAGCAACACAACATCCTGTCCTTAGACCCTCACATCGGATAAGGAACGATAAGTAGCTAAGGGAAGCTAAGAGAATGTTGGGTATTACAGTTCTCTTCTATACGATGTGCAAATAGCAGGGATTAGGTCAATAGAAGTCTGACCCATTCACATGTCAACAATATAGCAAAAATTTAAACAGATATTGAGTTCTTGGATTATAGTATGTCTTTTTTCAGTATATATTCCGTTTTCTTTTGCATTTCTTTTTTTTTTAACAAATATGCAGGAATTCTTGGTCACATTGAATGCAAAGACAAACAGTTTGCATATATGTTTGATATTGTTGCAAAAATCTAAATGAGTTTTTTGCAATGTGACTTTAACCTTAATCAGTCCTCCTGTTTAAAGAGGACAGTGAGAGAATATGTAGTTGTAGTGCAGCGGAGCTTTGTTTAAAGGTCAGACAGGCTTTGAAGGCGAGTGTGCTGTCTGAGGTACACGATGGTCAGGCACACTCCCCCGCTGCAGGATGCTCGACTGTCTCCAGAGGAGCAAACAGTAATTTGGCACAAAAACAAAAAACAGGCTTTCTGGAGCTGGAGGCTAAAGAGGGCTGTTTTCATTACGCCCCCTTTCCTTCTCACACCACGAGCCCACGAATAGAATTCATCTTCTCTGTGTGTTTTTTGTTTTTTTTTGCCACCATGAAACCCCCTCAAACACATGCAAAAGGAAGGCTGAATTGTTAACTGAATTAATTCATTTCTTGACCTTAAGGTTTGTAAGGTCATATGTTTTAAGAAACATTTTATAAAGTAGAAAATAATTCATTCAGTCCTTGAGCGACAATAAAATGCCAATTGTATTCTATGTAATTAAGATATAAATAAAACTGATAAGTTAGAATTTGTTATGACTTAAATTGACCTTACAACAACAGTTATGATTTAGCTGACAATGCGACAGTGATAGGACAATCGAGGGGCATGGTGAACCCAGTGGCTTACATGAAGCCAATATTTAATAACAATATTTAACAATATTTAACAAAGCATGGGTTGCATTCCAGGTGCAGCTGTTCTATTTACCAGGACGGCTTACTTTTATTACTCTTACACTAAAATTATTATATAGCCGTCGACCCGCTGCTGCTTAAAGACGACACAGCGCCTCAGCAGAGGACTGCAGGTCTGCAGGTTTTCACCTTTTTTAACGGCTAGCCGATGCAGGTCAACCACAGGTCTTTTGTGTTTCCTGACTTCTCGTACCCACAGGGGCCATTTCTGTTCTCAGAGACATGAGCGTGCCGTCGGCTGAGTGTGTTAGGAAACTACCTCTTATCAGCCTGAGGGGAGTCTAGTAATGCTTGTTACTGCAGAACAGGAAGTGGTTTGAAAACAGGTCAGCCAAAAGCACTATGTCTGCTTCTGTCTCACGTCGATAGCTGATTTCTTGGCAGACTGTCCCCTTGGTAATCTCTCAACAGATATGGCTATTTGTGTATTTACTAACTGGAAGAAATGCACATGTATTTTGTTGTGTTCTGACAAATGGTTCATTTACCAGGACAGTTTACTCCCAATAATAAAATGTTATTTTCACAATTAAACAGGTGCAATGAATTATGTTTTTTGGTTATTGTTGCTCACAAAAATTCCAGTGCTTGAAATCATTATATCTTTGAATTTATAAATAATAATATTGATAATTAATTACATTTATATAGCGCTTTATCTTGACACCCAAAGCACCTTGAGGTGAAGGGGGGGGAGACTCACCTCAACCCTCACCAAAAAGAAGCGATAATAATAATAATATGATAATATGAAATAATAATAGGCAACAGCTTATTGCACAACCCAACCAAAATGAATGACTAAAAGTCACCTCAGGGAACAGTTTGTTTATCTGGGCAGACTTCCCCAGTATTGGTTTTATCGCTATAGTTTGCGATTACAAAACTGAGAGGTTTTACTTAAAACCTTGTTGGCCATTTTGATGTTTGTTTGGTCTGATGATTTTTTTTGAGGTAAGATTTCTTACCTGTATTATTTTCCAACATTTCTTCTTTAAGGCTACAATCCTGAAGATTGTCATGTTTGTTTTAAGATACTGGCAGCAACAGTAACACCGGTAATTATACTGGTGTTGGACAACTAACAGCGTTGCCAGTGCTGTTGGGCCACCACCCTCTTCACCGCCAAACAACAACAGAAATAAAAAAGACTGAACCTTCTGATGTTTTACTATCTATCTGCTGGCAATGGTCTTCAACTAGCTTGGCTAGCCGTATCATGTTAGCCATGACAATTTTGCTTCTTCTTAAAACTTGTAGCTACCTACCTTATTATTATTATATATTATTATTATTATTATTGTTGTTATTATTATTATTATATATTATTATTATTATTGTTATCATTTCTTTCACGTTTCCTGTTTTACATCCTGTAGAGCTGTGTCCAAACTATGGACCTGAGGCACTATAGGGCAGATGTCACTTGATTGACAGTACTTGTCGTAATATGTGGGCTGTTCCGAGTAGGGCGATGTTCTGGACTGCATAGATGTTGATGTTGCCTGGGATACAGTTGGTGAACTTTTCCATTCCGTTCTTCACGAGTCCTAGAGCTCCGATGACCACTGGTGTTGTTTCGGTCTTCATTCCCCCACATCCTGTTGATTTCAATCTCCAGGTCTTTGTACTTGGTCAGCTTCTCTGTGACTTTCACTGAGGTGCTTTTTTCGTATGGTATTGCCATGTCGATGAGCATGCATCTCTTTTGCTTCCTGTCCTTGATAACGATGTCAGGCTTGTTGGCTTTTATCTCTCCGTCAGTGTGGATGGGCATATCCCAGAGGATGGTGACATTGTTTTCAGTGACCGTCTTTGGCTGATGTTCGTACCACTTCTCAGTCGTCTTGATCTTGTAACTCCTGCAAATCTTGCAGTGCAGGTATGCTGCTGCCTTGTTGTGCCTGTACATGTACTCGGTCTTTGCCAGTTCCAGCAGCCTGAGACAATGTGGTTGATGGTTTCTTCACACATTCCACAGATTCTGCATTTTGGGTCTGTTCCATCTTTGATGATGTTATGGTGATAGGATCGGGTAGCCAGGCTCTGGTCTTGTGCAGCGATTATCAGGACCTCCGTCTCTGCTTTCAGCCTGGTGCTCCTCAGCCACTGGTGTGTCTTTTGTTGGTCCATGTCTGCGTCTTTCATTCTTTTTGGGTACTTCCCGTGCATTGCTTTGTCGTCCCAAGTTTTTTGCAGTTGCCGCTGGCCATGGTGTTTTGCCTTCTGCTTCACTCATTTGGCATAGATGGTAGTTGCCTCATTTTCTGTTGGTGGGGTTTCTGGGACATCAAGCTCTTTCTTGAATTGTGCAGCTTCTTTATTGATGGAGTAGATCTGATATTTTAGTATTCGGAGGAATGGGTCATCTGTTTTTGTCAGGTATGCATCCAGTCCGAAAGTGGTAGTCTTGAAGGTCATTTCGAGTTGGACTAGGCCTCGTCCCCCTGAAGCTCTTGGTAGGTACAACCTGTCGATATCTGCTTTTGGGTGGTGAATTTTCTCCATGGGCAGCATCTTTTTTGTCTTGGTGTCTAGTCTCTTTATTATTATTATTATTATTATTATTGTTAGTATTCTGCATTTGGCTTTGGTGAAGACGTAAAACTTGATATGGTATCACCTTCCCTGCGAAGGTCCTACCCAACAGTAACCATTAAATTAAACAGCTATTTAAAAGCGGTCATGATTTGAGTATTGGTGGATTAGATTTCATCTTAGTTATTACAACAGTGATACATGGAAAGTATAAAAAAGGACATTTGTTTTTATGTAAATCCTCAGGATTGTAGCTGTAAATGTTTCTCTTGCATGCAACTAAACCTAACAAGATGGTTATTATCAATTGCCACTCAGGGGATTTGGGATCTGTGGTGGCCTGGGGGCCTGTCCAGGGTGTACTCCCCACTTGCCGCCCAATCACTGCTGGGATAGGCTCCAGCATTCCCACGACCCTGAGAGCAGGATAAGCAGTTTGGATAATAGATTGATGGATGGATGGATAGGATTTGGAGTATTTCACAGTACCTGAGACATACATGAGATCCCCGTGTACTGTTCCAGCATGTCCATAGTGGGGCGCTACCATGCATGTCACAAACGTCCATTCATTCTTCTTCGGGTCATAGCACTCCACTGTGTCTGAAATTTAAAACAGAAGGGTGGGGTGAAACTTTTACAAACTTTTACAGTGGTTAACCTTTTGTCAAGTCAAAGAATGAATTACTTGTTGGCCGAATTTTAAAAAAAAAGAAGAGAGAGACAGCAAGATGAACTCTTTGAACTACTTTACCATGGCAAAACCTGGGTGATGTGTCTTTTCTGTGAAAGTGTACGTATGTATTCAGTGTCCATACAAGAAATTACATCCTGAAAGATCAAAACCTCCTTATTACTTGCTTTGCTAATGAATTACAGTTGTAAAGCTTGGTATTTAACACTCATTTTCACTGCAGTTTGGTCAGGCCAATCTAAACCATCTGAGTTTCCCTTTAAAATGAATTATGTAAACCCATTATTATGTAAACATGACATGGATTTTTAGAAGGCCATTGATAAAGGCACTTTGGACAAAGCTGCATCTAAGTTCACTAAAGTCTCTGTTAGTATTCAGTAACACCAACACAAGAGTCTTCAGTCCCCCATTATAAACCACATACTTAGAATCTTTTAATAAATCTTCCTCTTCTTCTTTTGGCTTGTTCCTTGTTTCTCAGGGGTCACCACAACGGATTTGACAGTTTCCATCAGTACCCTATATGGGTACAGCACCAATGGCAGTGGTTGTTAACCAAGGCCTTGACTGGTCCAATATGGTCTTGTCAATCCGCATAATGATTTGACAAAATTTTACATCGGCTGCCCTTCCTGACACAACCACTAAACCTATGGACAGGGGCACAGGTAAAGAGTTGGATGCCATTCCAGTATTCATGGACTTGCGCCTATGCCTGTCGTAAAAATCTTTAAATAAATCCTCAATTCAATGGTTGAGTAAAAACGTTCTCTTTTTTTTGGATCCCCCCCTCCCCTTTTTCTCTCCAATTGTATTCGGCCAATAACCCCACTTTCCCGAGTCATCCCGGTTGCTGCTCCACCCCCTCTGCCGATCCAGAGAGGGCTGCAGACTACCACATGCCTCTTCCGATACATGTGGAGTCGCCAGCCGCTTCTTTTCACCAGACAGTGAGGAGTTTCGCCAGAGGGACGTTGCGCGTGGGAGGATCATGCTATTCCCCCCAGTTCCCCCTTGCCCCCGAACAGGCGCCCCAACCGACCAGAGGAGGCACTAGTGCAGCGACCAGGACGCATAACCACATTCAGCTTCCCACCCGTAGACATGGCCAATTGTGTCAATTGTGTCTGTAGGGACACCCAACCATGCTGGAGGTAACATGGGGATTCAAACCGGCTGTCCCCATGGTGGTAGGCAATGGAATATACCGCCACACCACCCAGATGCCCTAGTAAAAACCTTCTTGACTGGTTCACAGTTTCAATTAATTTAACCTCGCTGTCATTCTCATTATTTCTCTCCCAGGCCCACACTGTCTCAGATTGTTTTTAAAAGGAAAAGATAACACATAGGTAGATAGATTTTGATATAAATGAATTATTCATGCAGGTGACTGAAAATAAAGAGCTCATACAACCGAGATATCTGTCTCTGAAAGTTAGTTTTGTTTTGTTTTTTTGGCTGGGTTACAACATCGTTGAGTGTTTCATGAATGCTGCCATTAAAAGTGTTTTAATCACTCAGAGAAATCCCCTGCAATGTTTTTTGTAAATGTTCTGATGTAATATCAGCGCCACCGATGGTAAGACTTGAGCTATTGGGATCACAAGTCATAACATTAACCGTTTCTGTTTTTTTGTTTTTTACCCCACTTTGCTGTTCTAGGGGACACAGTCTAATTCATACTTGCTGTCCTCCAAGTTACTTTACACCATCGTGTATCGACACACATTGCTCCTACAGAAGACTGCATGGGACCTCTTAGTGGCATTATAACAGTCATACAAAAACATTCACGACTTTCTCCTAAATGGCTGAGCAGGCCTGAAACTTTTCTTACGGGCTCTCAGCTAAACCCCTTGAATGTTTTTATGTTACATTTTCTATCCCTTTAAAGGTAATTGTCTTCTCACCGATCTCTCCTGAGGCATTCCTGCCCCCGACTGCATAGAGCTTCCTCTTGAGGGCACTAAGGTGGAAGAAGGTCCTCTTCTCATTGAGTGAGGCTATCTGAAGCCATGTGTTAAAGCGAGGGTCATAGCGGTAGGCGCTGTCCACTGCTGTCTTGCCCTTGGTGTCATAGGTGCTCTGGCCTGTGGAGCAATTGTTGATGTGAGCTCAGTCATGTCAGTCCAATGATAACGAAAGAGTGAAGAGCATGAAACATTTTTTATTCTGTTTGAAATGTATGTGATGGGGCTATATTCATTTCATACGTGTTCCAAGCAGTCCCAGGTGGAAGTATACAATGTGGTAACTTTATCACTGGGGTTTTTAGGTTTTTGCTACAGCCCCAGATACGAATCGTGCTAGTTTGTTCCCCCTTTTTTTGTACTAGGAATATATATATAGTAGGTTCTCTGACCTCCGACAATGAAGAGAAAGCCTCCCAGCAGGGCAACACCATGCTGGTATCGTGGCACATCCATGGGTCTCAGTGCCCTCCAGTGGCCGATGTCCTCATCGTAAAGCCTCAGTTCTCGGCTGACCACCAACTGCTGCCTCATCACCCCGCCCAGTGCCAGCAGATGTGTGGCATTTGAGCGTATTCGTGTGCGCTCGCTCTGGAGGGCCGGCTGAAGAAAGGGCATCATCTGGTAATTACTGGCCTCCAGCAGCAGGTTGACACAGGCTGTTTTGGAGCGCATCATAGGGTTGCCTCCTTCCTGGTCATCCTGAGAGATCTGTATGAGCTCCACTGGGCTCATCAGCGGGAAACGGATATGCCGCATTAGAGCGTAGATGGAGGAGAGGCGTTTTGGGGCATCATGGTCTAGCCAGGCTTGGACAATGTGGTACAGCTCCATTTCAGAGAAGCCTGTGATGGAGTCACTAGCCAGGGCATTGGCTATGCTGGTCTCTGACAGTTGCAGATAGCGGCCACACCGCACTAACTCTGAGAGGTTCTGGCTCACAAACTCAACTTGGTTTGTAATCCAGAGAGGAAAAACACAGTCACAACAATCATTGGAGTATTCATCATTCTAGTTCCAGTCCAGTATTTTCACAAAATTAATCTGATATTTTATCAAGTTGGAGGGTAAAAGAGTAAATTCTTGGTTTGGTTCCTGAACTGGAAAAACTGAAGAAACTTTTTCACAGAAGCTTTAAGCTAAGCTCTCCTATAAACTTTGCAAGCCACATCAATTGATTGGATTAGATTCGTTTTCACATTACTCACCTACATTCACCTGCACATCCTCCAACAACAGGTCTGTGGCAATACGCTCCACCTCTACACAGTTGTCAATAGTAATCTGCATCGCAGACATTAAAATAGACCAGATAGAGTTGGTCAGTATGAGTCGAGAGGTAGCCATCTGCTTTGCACTCTATTATTAACAGTTAAAATGCTCTTCATTTGCAACAGAATTTGCATTGAGAACAAATGTCAAAGTGTTCCAGAGAAGAAAAAGCAGTAACACAAGGAGGGGATAACAACAGAAAGAAAGAATGAAATACGAGGCAGGGGTGTCGGGCTAATATCAAAAACACTAAGTATTTTAAAAGACAGGTTTTTAATCTTGAAAAACATTTCTGTCATGCTACTATTTTCTCTCTTGTTCCCTATCCCTTGTTAACTTATAACCAAGATATATATGGCTCACCCATATTGTTTTCCCTGTTCTACTATAGATGCAGTGGTGCTATAGGAAGTTTGTGAACCCTTTAGAATTCTCTGTATTTCTGCATTAATTTGACCTACATACAGATCTTCATTCAAGTCCTAAAACTAGATAAAGAGAACCCAACCAAACAAATAACACAAAAATACACTTTCATTTATTTTTTGAGCAAAATTATCCAACTTAAACATCTTTTTTTTTTGGAAAAAGTATGTGATCCTTTGCCTCCAGTAACTGGTGTGACCCTCTTGAGCAGCAATAACGTCAACCAAACGTTTCCGGTAACTGGTTTTTCTGTTGGAGGAGTTTTGGCTCATTCCTCCTTACAAAATTGCTTCAACTCTGATGTTGGTGGGCCTCCTTGCATGATATGCTCTCTTCGGGTCCTTCAACACTAATTCTATTAGATTAAGGGCTGGACTTTGACTCGGCCATTAAAAACATTACATTTCTTCTGCTTTAACCACTCACTGGTAGACTGACTTGTGTGTTTAGCATTGTCTTGCTGCATGACCCACTTTCTGTTGAGCTTCAGTTCATGGACTGACACCTTGACATTCTCCTGTAGAATTTGTGGTACAATCCAGTATTCATAGTTCTATCAATGATGGCAAGCCATCCTAGTCCAGAGGCAGCAAAGTAGCCCCATACCATGATACTGCCACCACTGTGCTTAACGGTTGGGATGAGGTTCCTATGTTTGAAAGCAGTGTTTGGTTTTCGCCAAATATATAACTTCTCATTTAAACCAGAAAGCTCTATTTTGGACTCATCCATCCACACAGCATTCTTCTTCTAGCCTTCTGGCTCATCCACGAGGTCTTTAGCAAACTTTAAATGGCAGCAATGTTCTTGGAGAATAGTGGCTTCCCTCTTGTTATCCTGCCATGTATACTATTCTTGTTCAGTGTTTGCCTGATGGTGGACTCATGAACACTGACCTTCGCGAGAGAGGCCTGTAGACAGGTGCATGGGAAGATGCTTTAAGTGGGGGGGAGGGGGAGGACTGCCAACTGAATGTAAAATGAAAGATGTCATTGTATCTTTTTTTTAATTTTTTTTTTTTACTGTATAGCACATCACAGCCACTCACTAGGCTGGCTGCCATAAGCTACACACAAAGCATGAAGCAGCTCTAACGAATGCAAATGACCTCTCATTGGAATGATCTTTCAAAATTCTCCGTGCCGAATATTCTTCCAGGAAATTTTATATTTGGTTGAAGGGGCTCCTTGTACCGACCGACTCCAGTGGCCCTGGTCGTCCCAGCACAGGCAGAGGTAGCACTAGTGGGTGGTTGTTTACCAAAGCCCCTGCTGCTGCACTGTTGGAGTGACTGGTTGTGTTGCGCTGCTGCTGCTGCTACTAGCTTGAACCTTATTTGTGGTAGCCGATGGAGCGGATTCGATTTCAGCAGTCTTGTTGTTTTCATCCTTGCCATCCTCGGTAACAATACAATTGATAACATTCGTTTTTGTTTTTTGAAAAAATTAACGTTTCTTTAGAAAAAAATCTCATATTCTTTTTGTTTGCTGTTGCTTGAATGTGTGGGCGAGGGTCACATAGTTTCTTGGAGGAGGAGGAGTCAACAAATAGTTTAAGTAATTAAAATATATTTGTCCACACATACCTACAACTCTGTTTAAACCCATTCTACACACAATTAATGTTTTTAAAATTTTCATTTCAATATTTAAAGTTTACAATTACTGCTGAGTGTAAGATGCTACAGCCTGCAGCCACCACAAAGGGGGGGGGGGGCTAAAGCCCTGCCAGCCTCGCTTCCCACGCTAGTGCCTGTAGATCCTTAGTTGTTACCTTGGGTTTTTTGTGACCTCCTGGAATACTATACGCCTTGCTCTTGGAATGATTTTTGTTGTACGACCACTCTTGGGGATAGTAACAATGGTGCTGAATTTCTTTCATTTGCACACCATATTCCTGACAGTGGATTGGTGGAGTCCAAACTCTTTAGAAATAGCTTTGAAACTTTTTCCAGCCGGGTGAACATCAACAACATTCTGAGGTCCTCAGAAATCTCCTTTGATCGAGGCATGTTAAACTTCCACAAACCTGTGTGGTGAATACCAGACTTTGATAATGCAGACCCAGGTTTATGTTCTTTCAATAGATTTTATGTTCTTTGTTAAACTCAAACCTGATTGCCATCCCATTGATTTAGACACCTAACTCCATTTACCCCTTTAAATAAATTGGTAATCCTAGAGGTTCACATACTTTCTCCAAAAATTATATTTACTCAGGTACTCGGAACATTTTGCTCAATAGACAAATGAAAAAGTAAAAAAAAAATGTTGTGTTATTTGTTTAATTGGGTTCTCCTTATCTAGTTTTAGGACTTAGATGATGATCTGATCACATTTAAGGTCAAGCTTATGCAGAAATACAGAACATTCTAACATAACCTTTCTAGTGCCACTTAGCTGTATATAAACAGAATATAATGCATTGTTTTATTACATTCTAATCTCACTGCTGTAAAGCTTAAAGTTTGAGTAATAGTCGAATTTCAAGATGTTTCAAGCTGTCGAGCTCTTTGGGCAGGAAGTGATCATCAGCAGTTATATAAATAGGAAAGTGACTTAGCAATAATTGCTGCAAGATCAGATACTGATACAGTTTGATAATGCTAAACTGTGTCACTTTGCATTTATTGATCCCTTTTTCTTTAGTCAAACTAATGTAGAATTGCTAAGTCGATGCATTAAACAAATAAGTACAATTTCTTTCCATGAACTCAATCATACAATACAATCGGATCCAATGGGTGAACAACCTCATCAGTATCTTAATCAATGCGACAATTCGAAATAACCTCTCACCTCACTGCTTAGCAGCTGTTTACAGAAGCCAAGGACAGGAAGGACCTGCAGAAAGTTGGCAGCCTCCAGTGTGTCCTGCAGATTGGCCAGGCCCAGACTGATTTTGGACGTGTAGATGAAGTCAATGATGGTTTTCAGACCTGCTTTACAGACCCCATGCAGCTTTATCTCTCTCATTTCCTGCTCTCTCATCCCTCCTGAATGACAATGCAGAGGGAAAGGTGAATGAAGTGATTTGTAGTGGGATTTTTGGAGATTTGGAGTTTTCAGCGCTGTGTGGGATGCTGAATTTTGTATCCCTAAAATAAAATGTCCCCCTTTAATCGGGTGTCTGCATTTAAAAGCGGACCTTGGTGTTGCAGTTTCATTTCACAGTAAAAAATGAAAAACAGATGTCCGATTGACTCTTTTTTCATAGTTTTTGTTTGGATTATCAATGCAGTTTGTCAAGCAAATTAGCATGTCGGAAAATAAAGCGTTTTTCCAGTTGAAATTTGCCTGCTTTCTTGTTAAACCGTGTTGATAGTTAAAATTCTATTGGTAAGATAAGTAATGTAAAATTGGTACAAAAAATACACAGATATATCTCTTAGGGATACAAAATTTGGCATTGGGCTACAAGTGCAAGAGTCAAGATTGACTGTTGCCTCTGTAACACAATGACACAACCATATTTTGTAACTAATAATACTAATGCACACGTACTTTCTCAGATAGCAAAATTGCTGTGGCCTGATCCTGTCCCACACCCGACACTTTAACCGGCCCACATACCATGTGGAATGATGGCACTTGGGCGGTCTACTCCTGTTTGCCAGATCTGGGCAAGAATCAAGCCATAGCAATGCCACACGTGCCACATATTTGCCAAAGGTGGCCCATATTTGTTTTGTGATATTTGGGCTATATTCACCATTTACCACACGGGCCACTTCAGGGTCACATCCAGATTATATGTTGCCGAGAGCACCGCATCTTTGCCAAAAAAGGCCCACATTTGATTTGGCATATTTGGACCATAGTATTTGCTATTATACATGTGGGCCGCTTCAGGCTCACATCCATTTTGTCAGGGCCAGAAGAAGGCCATCAGTGCCGCATCATTGCCTGAAGTGACCCACATCTGGATGCTATCTGGGTTGGATTGATTAAACAACATAGCATTGATGTTTTATATGAGGGGGTATATCGATGCCTTTATATTGTAGGCTTACCGATGCTGGAAAGCTTACAGTTTTGTGGGGGTTGTACTGTGGTTTGTATGGTGGATGGACATGCAAACATTTTCTGCATCTTCGCAACCTACCAAAGAAATTTAATGCGGAACCTCAGAAGGGTGAGACTGAATTGCTTCCTCTTTTCTCATACTGTTTTACTGGTTCATCTGAGTGTGAAAGTGGCACACTGCAATTGTTTTCAGCACCACTTTGCAAAGAATTTTTGTCATAAGACCAATACATTAAATAATAAACAAGTACCTTCAAGGTATCCCAGGTTTCTCTTCCTCTTTTACTATGAGTTTAGAGTAAAAGGCCAAGCTAATTTTGCAATCTTCCTCTTGAACTCACTGCATTAACACCTACCAGTAAACATGGCCTTGAAATAGTCACTGGCTGAGGCCATGATGACTCTGTGAACAGGGAAGGTGTCTGTGCTGTCCCCTGGCACCAAGATAACATCACAGAGGGTCTTGTCTCCTCGAAAAGTCTGAAGGCCCTGTAAAAAGTAAAAAACAATCAAACATTTACTGATTCAGCATCAAGGGCTAGCAACATGAAGATTTTAAGATAGGGTGGGCTGATTGTGCCAGATGAAAGAATCCAACTTTTTTATCTGACTCCCTTAACCTAAATGCATGTTCAATAAACCACGCACGCACGCACGCACGCACGCACGCACGCACACACGCACACACACACACACACACACACACACACACACACACACAATATCCTATGGGTGTTATGTTGTTGTTTTTTTTTATCTCACTTTCAACCACTCTTCTGGTAGGCAAGTGGTTTTCTGCTAATATTTCCATTCCTCAAAAAAGTTTATAAACCCAATCAAACATTAAATAATGGAGTAAATCAATCAATCAATCTAATAATCAGTAAATCAATCCATCAAACAAAAAGCTACAAATACAACCAGTCAAGCAATAATCAATAAACTAATCAATCCATCAGTGTGTTAGCTGATGGAAAGTATTTTATAAAGTGAAACCGAAAGATTTTTTTTCCAAGGCTTTTCGAGAGTGTCTGTAGTCTACTGTACCTGCAAGATGGCTGCCCCATGTTCACTGCTGCTAAACACCTTGCACAGGGGCCTGGGGGGAAGGCTTGGCTTCAGCAATCGGTCTGGTTGGGTGGGGGGTGCCTCTATGGGTGCCAGAGCTGGAGGCTTTACGGCTGGAGATGGATTTGGAGCTGGGACTGGTACGGAGGGTCTGTCATCTTGGCGATCTAAGTGGAGGATAGTCATTGTAATCACATCTCACAGTTATTTATCCAGTGGCATTGCTGTGTTGTTATTGTTGAGTTGTTGCTATATCTCAGTTATCCTTTGAACTGTTTATCTTGTGCCCTTCCCACAAAGAGGCCAGGATCAGCAACAGTTCCTCTCGAATTGGTAGTGAGTCACTTGATTTTGGCTCAAGGGCACGTCAGCAACATAAATGCTTGCCAACATGAGGACTTTAACACAGACCTTTGGATTGAAAGGTTGGATTCAATACACAAGTGTCACATCACCAGCCTGCTCCTGTGTTGTGTTGTATTTTATTTTATTATGTTTTTTAATGATTTTTTATTAAACTTCATTATCTTGTTTTAGTTTATCTCAGGAGTGGAGGCAGACGAGTAGATGGGTTTAAATATTTGAAATTTAAAAATTTCATCTCAACTGATATCTTTTATGAATACTAATAGTATTGTAAATATACTTGTTAAAGTGGGTGTGAGCACCCAAGTGCTACAGCTGAATATCCATCCACAGTGGGACTCTGATTAAGGAGTGGACACGGAAGCAGATAATAGTTTGCAAACTTTATCTAGGCACTTGGTGAGAGGTACAAAGTATATGGATGTGTGTGGTCCGAAAATATAAACAGAAATAAATAACCATGTATGGTTTCATATAGGCATAGATTTTGTAACTAAATAATTCCTTAATGTACTTCACTAGCACATTAAAGTTACAGTTGGCAACTTTTTGTGTTTTATTTGGTAAAAATGCCATAATACCCTTTCAGCTATCAGTAATATAAGTTGTCTGAGGTGGCAGAGTTAAAGATGCTTAGAATTTCATTCGGAGTGATGAAGGACAGGATTAGGAATGAGTATATTAGAAGGACAGTTCAGGTTGGACGGTTTGGAGACAAAGCAAGAGAGGTGAGATTGAGATGGTTTGGACATGTGTGCAGGAGAGATGCTGGGTATTTGGGAGAAGGATGCTGAAGATGGAGCTGCCAGGGAAGAGGAAAAGAGGCAGGCCAAAGAGGAGGTTTATGGATGTGGTGAGGGAGGACATGCAAATGGTTGGCGTGACAGAGGAAGATGCAGAGGACAGGAAGAGATGGAAATGGATGATCCGCTGTGGCGACCCCTAACAGGAGCAGCCAAAAGAAGAAGATATTCTATTTCATCTCATTTTATTTTGGAATAATCTAGACTATTTTTTTCTTATCCATTCAGGTCTTGTGCAAGCTATAATTTATCTATTCAATCAATTTCCATTTGTTCTTTTAAGCATGTAGTATTTTAGATTCAAATGTCTCAGCTTTTCTCGTGATTTTTTTTCTAATGAAATTAGGTTGTAAAAAAAATAATTAAAGGTTTGTGGTGCAAACATGCAAAGTGAATATGAGCAGAGACCTTGAGGAGCCGGTCTGTTAGGTGAAGCTGCTGGTCTATCCGGCTGAGGTTGAGGTCTGGGTCGGTCCCTGGCCTGGTACCTGCTGCCCAGACGAGAGAGTCTGCGGTGTAGCCGGCCTGGCCCACTGTCATTGCCACTACCCCATAAAGAGGAGGAAAATAAGATGTAAATATAGTTGTCTTGATCATGTCAATTTGCATCCCTATTGAATTTAAGTACCATTCGCTGGTGGGGAGGCAAAACTGGGTTTTGACATGAAGTGAAAGTGAGGGTTTAAATCTTCAAATTCTGTGGGTTTTACATTTGTAAAATAGTAGATTCTGCTTTCAAGATTTATCATGTCTGTGTATTTATATGGGTACCTACCTACAGAAGTTCAAAAGCCTGAAACCCATTTGAAAGCAGTCCATTTGAAAGCAGTATCAAATAATTGCACAAAATATTTCACCTTGTAGTATACACAGTACAAAAAGAAGATCACCTTTATGAGAAAATGCTGAAACCTTAAAGTATAGAAAATGAAAAGGTGAATCCCCAACCTCCTTACCCCATTTGATTGGCCTCCTGGGGAGGGTGATTGTTGTTGCACCACGAAGAATTCCTGAGACAAAAATATATGTTGAAGAAAAAGTAGTTTTTTATACCTCATCACACAGAATATATTGTTTTTAACCCAAAGGAAAATATCCATATGTTTTTATTTTCCACATTTGTGGAGGTACTGACACATGCCTTTGACACATTTTGGGTCCCCAAACAGCACTGTCTCTTAATTTCAACAATCCTGCTCCAACTGACACCATTTCCTCTCCCTCTCCTCTCTCTCTCTCTCTCTCTCTCTCTCTCTCTCTCTCTCTCTCTCTCTCTCTCTCTCTCTCTCTCTCTCTCTCTCTCTCTCTCTCTCTCTCTCTCTCTCTCTCTCTCTCTCTCTCTCTCTCTCTCTCTCTCTCGTTATGTCGCCTTCTCTCTGTGTGTGTAGGAGAGCAAAAACATATTAAACTCTTAAAATTGATCAGTTTAGTGTTACTTTGCTTGTAAGCAAAAGCTCTATTATTATATCTTGTAGAATGCAATATTTTCTGTGGGGAAAAAAAAGCAATAGTCACTCTCTAAATCGTCCACATGTTTGCCGATTACACAGCCATAATCCACAGCAAGTGGAGCCCAGAGTACAAATCACAGAGTATAGCACGGTGGCCCAGTGGTTAGCGCTCGCTTCACAGCAAGAAGGTCCTGAGTTCGAACCCCGGGGTTGTCCAACCTTGGGAGTCATCCCAGGTCGTCCTCTGTGTGGAGTTTGCATGCTCTCCCCGTGTTTGCAGTGGGTTTCTCCGGGTGCTCCTGTTTCCCCCACCATCGAAAAGACATGCATGTTCAGGGGTTAATAGTCCTTTCTGTGCCCCTGACTGAGGCATGGCAAGACGAACTGGAGTTGGTCCCCAGGTGCTGCATGGCGGCTGCCCACTTCTCCTAGCTACACAGCTAGGATGGGTTAAATGCAGAGGAAAAAATAGCCCCACAGGGATTAATAAAGTAGTAAAAAAAAAAAAAATCCAATATGGATCACGTCAACGTTTGGCGTGAGAGTCTTACTAGAGAAAAAAAGAGGATGGCATGAGGAATTTACAAGCGGGGCACCCAAAGCCAAAGGTGAGAATGTTATTTTAGTCAGCCTTTGTCAGTGCTCTGTGATGTATGTGTCATTGTGACTCCTCTGTAGGTTTCTTGATTGCTGATGCTAACATTGAATTCACGAGAACTATGCTGATGTCGATGTCATGTTCTGTTTGCATTCGGTAATCTTCATCTTTGGGTAGTTTTTTGCCATTGCTATTTGATGCACTTATAGTCTGCAAAGTGGGCACGTTGCCATGTTATATGTTATATTTTAAAGCTGTTTTGGCTTTACCTCATGCATAGTATCCACAAAGATGCCCCCTATTAAGTTATCACCTCTGTGACATTAGCCTCATCTTGCTTTGTCATGTAGTTGACAGTATTACTTTTACTTCGAGTGCTCTGGCGTTTGGTTTATAATGTTTTCCTAGGACAGCCCGATAGATCGAAATGTCAAATACTTTATAAAACGAAACTTGAGGAAATTTAACATGAAACTTAATGGAAAAACTCTAGTTAAGATGTGTACAATAACATGGCCTGTTAGTAAGTGTTAAGTGAAGAGGCTCAGTGAAAGTCGATTTACAAGTTACCTGCTTCAGCAGACTCGTATGTAGTTACTTGGTGTAGTAATTTTTTATAGGTGAAGTGTACACCTATAAGTTCATGACGAATAGTTAGTTACCTTTGAATGCAGATAGTGATAGCCTGTGGCCTACCTGGAAGATAGCCTCCTCAACAGGCTGGTTCTAGGGCCTCCTTCCAGCCTGCTTAGCTGACCGATGGAGACCTCTCAGACAAACCGATGCGGCAAACGTCTCCTGTAGTGCAACAGGCTGGCTGCAGGATGAGGAACATCTGGTTGAGCACTACAGTTTCCCTGCCTTAACCAAGACCTCAGTGACTTCCTGTGTCGGTGTGTCACTTCCCTTTCTCTCTCGACCTCTTTTTGTATTTCAGAGCTCCCAGCTCCAAAGTTTGCATCAAACTACAAGAAAGAGACCCAGGACCTTTTAACGCAACTAAATAATGTGAAATGATTGTTAAACTAGATATAACATTCCAGTTGTATTCAGGCTTAACTGTATCAGTTATATATGACTTAACCTGTCCACTTGTTTGTGTTAGAAACACATTATTTCATCATCACTGGAATCTGCTGGAGATTTAATCCATTTCGTACTTGCTGTTTTTAACTCTAAACCAAAAAATGTTGCCAAATAGAACTTGAATGAAACTGTCAGGAAATTAAACCCTCTAACATTTTTTGGAAAAGCTTTGGGAGTTCACCTTATATTTCACTGTTTACGGGGTGCTGAATTAATCAGATTGGCTAGCATTCAAAAAGAGATAATCTTTTTTTTTCTTTTAAATGAACTTTTTTAGATCTATCATGGCCTAGATTAAGTTATTTAGTGACATCAACCTACCTGCACATCCAACCAGTACTGCCTTGTGATAATGTTGATGTGATAAGTATGATATGCATTGATTATAGGTGTAAAAGTGCCTCAAGGTGACTATGTCTTAGCACTACAGGGTTTTACAAATAGTTTTCTGGTGGCTGCAACAAGAATTTTAAAAGCTGGACTTCTACAATGGATATATATGTAAAGGATACAAACCGTGGATTTGAGAAAAATTACTGAGGTCTGTAACATTTCACCAGGTATTTATTCAACAGCACTACTTTCAGCCTTCAAACCTTTAGCTCTTTCCATCAAACATTACAGTCTTTATTAAAAAAAAAAATCAAAATATCATGACAACTCTATCTTCCACAACCCAAAAGCAAAAACAAATTCATAATTCACTTACTTAGCCCGCCACAAAATTCACAACCACTCACCTCCACTTTCTAGACATAATGTCAGCCCTCTTATATATTATATACTCTTACACACTCTATTATATACTCTAACACACTCAGGTTACATCTATAAACAGTCCTCCTCTTGAGTTTATATCAAAGAAAACAAGCTCAATGACAAATATGGATAATGTGCTTGGATTTAAAACCTCCACAATGTGAGTTTGAAAGAATTTACTCAGTTTGAATTGTTGGATTGGTCTTTCAGTGTCTTACAATGGCAGTATTGGTCTGATTCATTTGTCAGTCCTTGTTAATGGTTTTAGTTAGCTCCCTCCTCAGTGTCACCCTCAGTTGATGGTTCAGAGTTTAGAGAACTGAATGAGGTTCCTGTTGATCTCAGCCACATTCCTGCAACCTGAACAAGACATTCATATACATTAAGATTTACGTTAGAATTGTGTATTTTTGGTAGCGGCATAACGAAGCTGGATTCAGTTAAAAAGACAACTCTTGAACAAAACATGTGGTTGGGTAATTCATCAGGGCTGATGTTAGTTAACTTTCAGTGTTAGACATATCAAGAAGTGGAGTTTACTTTGTGGTTGAAACAATAATAAATATGAATAGTTTTTATTGCAACACATTTCAGCAAACTCAGAATTTTCTCTTTTAGCCACAAATTAGGCAAAGCTACTGTAAGTCTTCAGAAAAAAACCCCACAACATATGTAAGTTAAATTCTTCAAATAAGCAAAATATATACTAGGTCAAAACCTAGTATATGGCTGGACCGTGTATGGCCAATGTTCGAAATTGTGGCCAATTTATTACAGGGATAGTCAGTGGTAGTGTCTATTATGTGAATTCCTGGATATTAAATGTTCCTCTGCAATTTTCTGTGGTGGTCCCAGTAATATTTGTTGTTAAAGTATACTGAAGTAACATATCACATGACCTCAAGTAAAAAAAAAAGTTGTAAATGCAGTTGCAAGAACAATACTTTCCAGTCATATCTTGGGATGTTTGATTTGATAGAGAACTTAATTTAATTGTTAGTATACCTATTCTAATTATCTGTTAACTCTTCCTCCTCTTTCATCTGTTTATATCTGTGCATGTCTCTCGTTTTTCTAAGAGTCACTCTGTATTGACAGGCAAATTCACAAAGAATGGATTGCAGTCACTGATAACACCATGAAATAGTAGTTACCCTAGATGTAATTCAATTTCTATGAGTACGCGCGTAGCCCTCTAACGGGTTTCGCTATTGGTTTACCCTTTGAGCCTTCTGAGCCACATATTTCCCCTCACCAGCCAATCAAGTGGTAGGAGCCACACAGCACTCCACCACCTATACAACCCCAGCATCTCCGCAGCTTGTCTCCCTTTGAACTCATCGACAAAGACAAGGGCCAGCTGGGCTAGAGGTTATAGGGCTACGCACGTACTCATAGAGCTGGAGTTACATCCAGGGTAACTACTATTTCAGTGTCGTTCGTGCTCCACCCTCTAACAGACTTTGCTATTTGTTCACACCTAAGACGAAGGCCGTCAGGAATGAATGTACTCTCAGCTGGGCCCAACAACACTAGTCAGACAACAGCCAACCTAACACCCTACACAGCAGCAGTCCAACGGTCCAGTACTGTCCCCTCTCGGGGTCTTGTACCGAATTGCACCACAACAGTAGTCCAACAGTCAAGCACTATTCCACCTGAGGGTCTCGTATCATGCTGCAACAACCCACCGGGGGCTTGGCACAGCCGACTTGTCAGTTGACTGAAGACGAAGTCCTCTTTGATCACCAAGCAGATGTCTTCCACTGACACTCCCCTGAAATTTGCCATCAAGAATGCATTGCACATAGTAGAGTGCGCTCTGAGGCCCATAGGGGTGTGGTGGCCCATAACATCGTAAGCAGTCCATGGCAGACGAACAGTCGGTTGGATTTCTTGACCATTGCTAAGCGCTCCACATAACAACAAATCAATTTTATTTGTATAGTCCAATATCACAAAGCACAAATTTGCCTCAACAAAGTGTCCTCACCAGACACAGGGGAGGTAGGTGCTCCTTTTCCTTATCAGTGTGATTAGATTAGATTAGATTAGATTAGATTAGATTGTTTTATTAGCCACACAACCAAGGCCGGTGGACTTTGTTTTTGGTACACATTAAACTCTGCAGCACAACACATACATGGACAACAACAGACACTCCACATATTATCACGAACAATACAGTTACGCAATAGCAGAAATAAATATATCACGCATAACAATTAGGTGAATGGGGATATTTATGCCACTGGTGTGTGAGGAGGGGACTATAGGGAGGAATTCAGAGTCCTGATGGCTAGGGAGAAAAAAACTGTTTGTGAAGCATTTAGTTTTAGTGGACAGTGACCTGTAGCGCCTCGCTGAGGGAAGGAGCTGGAACAGGTGATGAGCAGGATGTGAGGGGTCAGAGATGAGGAAAGGGGAAAAGAGGGGGAAAGAACCCTCTCAGAAGGATAATCCTTGGCCTGAATGAGGGGGTAATGGCCTTCGGCTGGAAGGACGGGTTGGGGTGCAGTTCCACTGACCCCTTGTTATCAATGGCAGACATGCAGGAGAGATGTACCGACAAGGCACACAGATCCCCCGCTCTCATGGCCAACATAAGAGCCAAGAGAATAGCTGTCTTGAAAGATAACAACTCCAAGTCCACCTGGCCAAGCAGGTCAAATGGTGGGCAAGCCAACCCATCCAGAACAGTCTGCAGGTCCAACCGAGGAACAAGGTGTCGAGTAGGGGGCCCTCAGCCTATGGACCCCCATCTAGAAGTACTTGACCAAGGGGTGGCTACTCATTGTGAAGTGGCCAAACCCATCATGGCCCGCTGTCATTGCTGTTTCAAACACCCCCAAGGTGGAAGCAGCGTGACCACCATCAAACAGGTCCTGTAAGAACATCCTGCAAAGAGAAGAATGTGGATTGAGGTCCCTGGCCTTGCACCAGATTGTAAAAACCCACCAGCATGTAGAATAAGCCCCTAGAGGTGGAAGGGGCAAGTGCATTCTGCATAGTTGCAACCACCACCTCAGGGAGGCCACTGTTGCTCAATCTCATCCTCTCACCGTTCAAACTATGAGGCGCCATCCCAGAACTGGACACAAGGGGATCGCACCCTCTGGCCACGGACCCGCTACCATCAGCTAAACCAGGTCTGAGAACCACCTAGCACCCAGGCTCTATGGCGCCACAACTATCACTGATAGATATTGCATCGGAATCCTGTGAAGTAACTGCATCATCAGCCGCAGGGGTAGACGCTCTCAAGGTGGCTGAATGAAAAAGGGAGACGAGCTGTGAAGACACTGGGGTTTTATGGGTGGTGGGGTGCTGTGTGACTCCTACCACTTGACTTGCGGATGAGGGCAAAAGATTTGTCTCATTTGCTGAGGTGGAGCCTCGAAGGGTAAACTAATAGCAAAGCCCATTAGAGAGCGGAGCATGTATGACATAGAATTGCACATCACTTGCAACCGCTATCTGCCCCGTCTCAAGGACAGCACAAACATACCCATAAAGTTTTGCAGCTCAGTGCAATTTGCCCTTGTTTTGTGTCTGACTGAAATTATCCTTGAGGCAAAGTATGGCTTTGCGCCAAGAACACAGTAGACAGGCTCAATGTCATCCTTGATGTCATCCAGTATAACAAGAACTGTTTGACCTGGCATCCTGTGCCTGCGAATGATTTCAGTCTCAGTTAAACCAAAAAGGGATATTCTCCTTCAAAATATCCACTCAAGAGCATGCCTAGTATGATTATGCCTTCACCTGGCTACAATCACAGCTGCCATGATCACTGGAAAGTCTGTGCATCAGGTACCACCAACTCTCTAAAGATGCCAATAATTTTCACTCTAACTGCGTGTGGCTGTTAGTGCTGGTGTTTTGCAATTAGGCTCATTTGCATAGAAAAGGGCCAATTTTCAGCAAATGTATGCATATTACCTAATGTAAATATGTACAAATAGCACTGGAGCACAGAGAAGCTATTTGCTTGGAAGTGCAGTTAGGGTGCATGCCACCCTTTGCGGGTTCTTTGAGAATTACACGGTTTCTTTTTGTCTTATTTGTGCAGGTTTAGCAGCTGCAAAATCTGCACAGTCCTTTTGTGAATTCGCTAGTGAGTGTTTTGTCAGAGTGGTTGGGGTGCTTTAACTATGCGCTCTCCCTCATGCCTCTTGGCACTCGGCCAACCAGTCGTGTAACTTCAGTGATGTTGTTGGTCACCTGATCCTGCGGCCCAATCGTGTCAAACTGATCACTCAGTCAGCCACTCTAATTTGGTCGCTCAGTGAGTCAGTGAGTGAGTCAGTGAGTGAGTGAGTGAGTCAGTCAGTCGGTCAGTCAGGGGCAGTCACGTTTGTAGGGCTGGCCCACTGACCGGTCCAGCCAAGAACCAGGTATTTACTTCAAGTTGATCCCAGTGGCCTGAGTTTCAACAGGCCATTTTCTGGCCTCCTGCACTATGACAGCATCTTAGCATGTTGTCTACAGTCTTTATGTTGAAATTGACCTTTTCTACTCACCAGATAGAGCCATGGACAGGCGGAACTCATCGTTTAAGATTTGCAGTACTTCTCTCACTCCTTCCTCACCCTGGAAGTGCAAATTCGATTAACAGTTATCACAAAAGACAAAATACAGCCAAAAACCCCTTCATGTTACCCAACATGTTAATAAGTAGAATTAAAGTCAAAGTGAGTTTACACTTGAAACAGAAGTGGTAACAACATGAAATATTATATCTAATAAAAAATATGTTTTGAAAATAAAAAGAATGGATTTTTAGATGTATAAATGCTTATGGTTTGGCAATTCTATTGGACTATAAAAGAAGCAGAAAAAGAATATGATATAATCAATCCAACTTCCATCAATTTAAAAGTCATTAGAAGACGTGTTTTTCGGTGTGGTGGTTTGGTGTCCCCGTTGTTTACAAAGGTTCTCTCACTTTCACCTCTTCACCCATTTCCACCACATAAACACATATGCACATATGCATACATACACTAGAGTACCTCCACACACGTTACACCGCCTGATAAAATTTACCCTTGAACACCCCCCCCCTCTCCACACATGCACACACACATAAAAACACACAGATAATAACACAAACACACTTCCACAATCATCAGTGTTGCTTTTACCTTGTATGCTAGACCCCACACAGCTGGTCGGCCAATGAACACACACTTTGCTCCCAAGGCAACAGCCTTCAGCACATCACTTCCTGTCCTGATCCCTCCATCAAGGTATACCTCAATCCTGCCCTGCACTGTGTCAACAATCTCAGACAGCGCATCTATCTGTTAAGAGCAGAAGATTGGTGGCAGTGAGTAGATAAATAGTAGAGAACGATAACTGGCTGGATGGATGGATAGCTAGATAATCAGGCAGATTCAGAGATTAGTCAGACATTATATATAAAGACATTCTATATAAAACAAAAAAGCTCTTATGACACAGCTTAAATACAAATACACAAGCTGACCCCCTCTATCATCTAAACCTTACAGTAAAGGGTTAAATAGGACATGAGATTTGGAAGGTCCATCTTACCGTGGCAGGGCCACCATCCAGCTGTCTACCCCCATGATTGGACACGATGATGCCCTGGACCCCATGCTCCACAGCCAGCTCGGCATCCTCCTTGGTCAGGATACCCTTGATGATGATGGGGAGGCGAGTGAGTGATTGAAGCCAGTACACGTCCTTCCAGCTGATGGAAGGGTCCAGGGTGTTGGCTGGTATCCCATACTCCTCCGGGCCTGCAGCCTCTTGCTTTAGATAAAATAGGTTGTGCGACATGATGAGTACATTTGCTAGACAAATATGATTTGTACTACTACTGCAACTACTACTACTACTAGTACTACTACCACGACTACTACTACCACTACTACTACCACGACTACTACTACTACTACTACTAGTACTACTAATAATAATAATATTATAACAAATACAGATACTGCTACTACCAATAATAATGGGAAATACCTCTTACTAAATGTTAAGTGCTAAAACAACTACTGTGCTACAGTGTTTAGCCGTTATGGAGACTGGAATGTGAATGTGATGTTTGTTAAAATCAAGCCTGGGACAGCAACTGTGATTTAGAGCTACATAAATAAACTCACTTGACCATTTTGCATTAATTCTTTGCAAAAGTTGTTTCTATTACTGATACGAGCACTATTACCAATATTACTACAACATCTACACCTACTACAACAACTGCTACTACTACTACTACTATTATTATTATTATTATTAGTAGTAGTAGTATCATTATCATCAATAGCATTATTATTATGATGATGATGATGATGATGATAATAATACAATTGTGTTATTTTGTTTCACTGATATAGTTCTAGGCTTTTTTTAAAAGTGTTATGTAGTTCAGCTAGTTTGCTGTAAAAACACTATTTATAAACAAACAGCACCAGAATTTCTGAGCCAATATGAATCAAAAATGTACATTTTACATTTTCTATTGTGCATCGGTGATTATCGTGACTCTCTATGATGTTATGCTATTCTATGCTGTTATGGTGTTTTAGTGCATGATGTGATATGTTGTGTTATATAGAACCAATACTTTACCGTTACCTGGAACACCCCATCGAAGTTCTTCACCTTGAGGTGTGGGGGCAGTTTGAACTGGTTGCGGATGTCATTGCGCCGTTTCCCGGTGTACGGGACGTCCACGGTGAGGACCAAGGCCTTGTAACCTAGAGCCTCCACACGGTGCACAATCTGCTCCGACAACTTCCGGTCCCGGTACACGTACAGCTGGAACCAGCGGTAACCGTTGGGCGCTGCCGCCACTATCTCCTCAACGGAACAGGTGGAGTACGTGCTGGTGATGTAGCACGTGTTCACCGCCTCGGTGGCTGTGTGTGTGTGTGTGTGTGTGTGTGTGTGTGTGTGTGTGTGTGTGTGTGTGTGTGTGTGTGTGTGTGTGTGAGAGAGAGTTTGTGCAGTTGTTATTGAAGCAGAGGGAAAGAAAACATGAGAACTGACATGATAAAGGTGGCAAAGTATCAGCGTAGCACCATAATACCATCTAGTGGCTGCAATGAATAACAGGTTGGCTGCCGGTCGCATGGTGGGTGTCAAGGTAAAATTATACAGGTTTAAAGAATGATTTGTACTTGTCGTCAGTACTCAGTTATCAATTAGGTCTATCTATCTATCTATCTATATATCTATCTATCTATCTATCTATCTATCTATCTATCTATCTATCTATCTATCTATCTATCTATCTATCTATCTATCTATCTATCTATCTATCTATCTAACCCAGTCACTGAGGATGCACAAGCCAGTGCAATCTTAGTGCCGGCCTCTGGCAAAAAGTTTTTGCCAAATCAAACATGCGGCTCATAAATCTGATTTCCATACCGGATCGGCCGAAGAGTAAGACCAAGAGCGTCGGAGGTGGGTTCAAACTCTTCTAACATGGTGTGGCTGGGAGGACAAATGGGTTAGGGGTAATCTGAAGTAAGAGTATGTCAAGAGTGTGTTGGAAGTGTAGAGAATGTCGGACAGTGATGAGTATGAAGATGGAAACGAAGGTGTGATAATGAATTTCATCAGCGCATATGCCCCACAAGTTTGGTGTGATATGGAAGGGAAACAAGAATTCTGGAGTGAGTTGGATGAAGTGGTGGAGAGTGTACCCAAGGATGAGGGAGTGGTGATTGGAGCGGACTTCAATGGGCATGTTGGTGAAGGAGGTGACGAGGAAATGATGAGTCGGTATGGTGTCATGGAAAGGAATGTGGAAGGAAGATGGCGGTGGATTTTTCGAAACGGGTGGAAATAGCTGTGGTGAATACATATATTCAGAAGAGGAAAGGAACACAGGGTGATGTGTAAGAGTGGAGGAAGGTGCACACATGTGGACTATATCTTACGCAGGAAGCACGATCTGAAAGGGATTGGAGTCTGCAAGGTGGTGACAGGGGAGAACATAGCTAGGCAGCATCGGATGGTGGTCTGGAGGATGACTTTGGAGATCAAGAAGAGGAAGAGAGTGAAGACAGAGCCAAGAATCAAATGGTGGAAGTTGAAGAAGGAAGACTGTTGTGTGGCGTTCAGGGAGGAGTTAAGACGAGCACTGGGTGGTAGTGAAGAGTTGCCAGGTGGCTGGGCAACTACTGCAGAAATAGTGAGGGAGACAGCTAGGAAGGTACTAAGTGTGTCATCTGGATAGTGGAAGGAAGACAACGAGAATTGGTGGTGGAATGAGGAAGTACAGCAAAGTATAAGGATGAAGAGGTTGGCAAAGAAGAAGTGGGATAGTCAAAGAGATGAAGAAAGTAGACAGGAGTACGAGGAGATGCAGCATAAAGTGAAGAGAGGTGGTGAAGGCAAAGTAAAATGCGTATGGTGAGTTGTATGATAGGCTGGCCGCTGGACACTAAGGAAGGAGAAAGGACTTGTACTGATTGGCTAGACAGAGCGAGTGAAGGATGTGCAGCAGGTTAGAGTGATGAAGGATAGAGATGGAAATGTGCTGACAAGCGAGGAGAGTGTGTTGAGAAGGTGGAAGGAGTACTTTGAGGGGCTGATGAATGAAGAAATGAGAGAGAGAAGGTTGGATGATGTGGGGATAGTGAATCAGGAAGTGTGGTGGATTAGCAATGAGGAACTGAGGGCAGTTATGAAGAGGATGAAGAGTGGAAAGGCAGTTGGTCCAGATGACATGCCTGTGGAAGCATGGAGATGTTTAAGAGAGATGGCAGTGGAGTTTTTAACTAGATTGTTTAACAAAATCTTGGAAAGTGAGAGGATGCCTGAGCACTGGAGAAGAAGTGTACTGGTACTGATTTTCAAGAATAAGGGCAGTGTGCAGAGCTGTAGTAACTACAGAGGTATAAAGTTGATCAGCTACAGCATGAAGATATGGGAAAGAGTAGTGGAAGCTAAGCTAAGTTGTTTACAATGATGATAGACAAGGTTGACGGACGAGATCAGGCAGGATTCTCCATGGACCATGATGTTCACAGATGACATTATGATCTGTAGTGAGAGTAGGGAGCAGGTTGAGGAAAGCCTGGGGAGGTGGAGGTATGGACTGGAGAGAAGAGGAATGAAAGTCAGTAGGAGCAAGATGGAATACATACGCGTGAACGAGAGGGAGGACAAGGGAATGGTGAGAAGAGGTGAACGTGGATGAGTTTAAATACTTGGGATCAACTGTCCAAAGTATTGGGGAGTGTGGAAGAGAGGTGAAGAAGAGAGTGCAGGCAGTGTGGACTGAGTGGAGAAGACGGTGAGGCGTGATCTGCGACAGAAGGGTACTAGCAAGAGTGAAAGGGAAGGTTTACAAGATGGTAGTGAAAGCTGCTATGTTGTATGGTTTGGAGACAGTGGCACTGACAATAAGACAGGAGGTGGAGCTGAAGGTGGTATAGTTGAAGATGCTAAGATTTTCGTTGGGAGTGACAAAGACGGACGTGATTAGGAATGAGTATATTAGAGGGACAGCTCAGGTTGGACGATTTGTAGACAGATCAAGAGAGGCGAGATTGAGATGGTTTGGACAGGTGGGGACGAGAGATGCTGGGTATATTGGGAGAAGGATGCTGAAGATGAAGCTGCAAGGCAAGAGGAAAAGAGGAAGGCCAAAGAGGAGATTTATGAATGTGGTGAGGGAGGACATGCGGGTTGCTGGTGTGACAGAGGGAGATGCAGAGGACAGGTAGAGATGGAAATAGAAGATCCGCTGTAGCGACCCCCAATGGGAAAGTAGTAGCAGTAGTAGAACTAGCTATCCCTCCCTCCCCGATTCGTTTAGCCTGCCTACCTTTATCTTTGTTTTGCGAGTGAATGAGTGTCCAAATAATCTATGTCTATTTAGTTAACCCAAGATATATTGTAGCGAATTTGGAGGGCAACCACAGGAACCACCGCAGCCGGGACACGAACCCGTATCTCCGGCACTCGACTAAAGGGTCCGACCCATTAGCCAAGGGCTAACGTGTCTACTTATCCATGCACCTTACAGTACCCCCCTCCTTCGGGAAGCGCGTCCGCGCGCATCCCACTTCTGACACCAATGTAGCGAATTCGGGGGGCAACCACAGGAACCGCCGCAGCGGGACGCCAACCCGTATCTCCCGCATCGTGGGAGACATCGCCACCGCTCGACTAAAGGGTCCGACCCATTACCCCAGGGGCTAACGTGTCTACTTATCCATGCACGTTACAATATATTTGCTTAAATGTATGTAGGAATGCTGGCTAGTGTCCCATGTCTGTCTAATGTACAAATTATAGGACTGCATTGGGATTAGGATCCCATGGGTCTCGTGGGACTCAACGTAAATCTCGCGGGAACGGGCAGTTTTAACTTTGCTGCGGGCAGGAACGGGCGGTCAAAAAATAAACTGCAGGTCCTGGGATTTAGCTAGCGCTCACCAGAAGGATGGAGTCAACAACTGAAGTAGAAAAGAAGATCAAAGCAGGTTATTACAATACCAAAGCGAGGCAAGTCTGACATTTGGAAAAAATTCGCAGTTGTTACTGACAAAGACGGAAACGAATTGGACTTTGTTAGTTGCAACAATGTGCTAAAGTAATTATCTACAAAGGGCACAAATCTGGCACCTCTGGGTTGAGGTGACATACCTTCTCTGCTCTCTCTGGTCAAAGTAAGCTCTCCTTCAAAGATAAAGCACTTCTTCCTGCACATATTTAGCAAAATACTACCGAGAAATGTCTGGCACTGTGCTGTAGACACATTCGGTCGTATGAATTTGTCGTGAGGAAAGGCTTTGTTGACATAGAATAGAATAAAATAGAATAGAATGGAATAGAAAGCCTTTATTGCCATTGTACAGAATACAACGAAAATGGGAGCGCTACTTCTGATCAATGCGTTAAAAGACACAGGGAAACGAAACAAAATAAAATAACCCCAGCAAAACAAACAACCACAGCCAAAAACAAGTTTTAAAACAATAAGTAAAATAAATAAATACAATATAATTTTGCCCTTTAGATGTATTTATTTCACTAGAATTACTGTAATTATTGCGCTAGTATGATTCCAATTATGCACTAGAAAGTAATTTCGCATCCTGTTAATACTACACAACAAAACACACTCAAATAAGGAGACAGCATGGGCACTGTGATCGGTCTGCAGCCACGCAGCCCCATACACAGCAAGCTGTGATGTACTGTGTCCTGACACCCGTCTATCATAGCACAGCATCAACTTTTTCAGCAATCTGAGCTACAGTAGCTCTTCTGTGGGATTGGACCAGACGGGCTAGCTTTCACTCCCATAGTGGCTGCAATATTTTGGCTGATCGGTGTATGTTACATACGAATTTGCTCAAATAAACCAATATAAAATGAAGAATACTCTCTTCCTCTGATAATGTAACCAGCATACTGACCTATAATATAATATAATATAACCATCTATCCATTATCCGAACCGCTTATCCTGCTCTCAGGGTCGCGGGGATGCTGGAGCCTATCCTGTAGTGTATGGAGAAACACACGAAAGCAAATGTTTTTATTTGCAGTAATATGTATTTTATGTTTGACCTCTGACCCTCGATGTCTATTGGTTGTGTATGTTGTATAAATGTACGCGCGCCACTCCGGTGCGCGCCCCTCGGAAGAAGACAGAGCAAGAGCGTCACTCCTGTGTTTTCGTCCCTGCTTAACGCAGTCGTTTTGTAATGTTACTACGGTCTAGCAAATAAAAGAGGAAGACCAAGATACATCTTGATCGTTGTATAATTCAGTTATCCTGTAGATACACGACAAGTTTTGGTGACGAGGATGGGATTTTCCTCTTTATTTTTATGTGCAACGAGTTGCTCCCGTCTTGACCGGTAATTTTTTAACGATGCTAGCAGCTTAGCAGCTAACGTACGCGATGGCCCTGTATAGTACAGATATAGGACTGCAGTTCGACGGAACGGCACAAACCTTCGACAATTATGAAGAAAGGCTTATGCAATTCTTGTCTGCGAACAAAATTGAGCAAGATAGGAGAAGAGCCGTATTTTTGTCCGTGGTTGGACCGAAGAATTTTGCCTTGCTAAAGGACTTGATGTCACCGAAAAAATTCAGTGAAGTTGCTTTTGCAACCTTGGTACAGACGTTGCGGGATTTTTACACGCCAAAGAAGAAATTATTGGCGGAAAGATTTGCTTTTAGAAGCCGTCGACAACAGTCTGGAGAGACTTTTGCTGATTACCTTGCTAGCTTGAAAGGATTAGCTTCTACATGCAATTTTGGCGCGAGCCTCGAGGAGCAGCTCCGAGATCAGTTCGTGTATGGGACATCTAACAAAGAGCTGCGTCCAAAGTTACTGAATGCCGCCATTGGCGAGCGATTAACATGGCAAAAGATGGTGGAATTAAGGAACAATTTCGAATGCACGAATTCTGTATTAGAAAGCATGCAGAAGGGACAGTCATCTGCATATGCGAGCGGATCATGTCGGAGTGCGGAGACACCGAGAGCCCGGGACTGCGCGGAACCAGAGGGAGGTCAGCGACAGCCACCAGGACAGCTACAGGTGCCTCGGGAAAGGACACGGACCGGGGAGTTGCCGCTTCAAAGACTTCCAGCGTCGCGGATGTGGAAAGAACGGACATCTGGAGCGAGCCTGTCAGAACGAGCGTGAGTATGTGAAACCATACAAGGTGATGGTAAAATGCAATGGTGTTAGGATGTACACTACCGTTCAAAAGTTTGGGATCACATTGAAATGTCCATATTTTTGAAGGAAAAGCACTGTACTGTTCAATGAAGATAACTTTAAACTAGTCTTAACTTTAAAGAAATACACTCTATACATTGCTAATGTGGTAAATGACTATTCTAGCTGCAAATGTCTGGTTTTTGGTGCAATATCTACATAGGTGTATAGAGGCCCATTTCAAGCAACTATCACTCCAGTGTTCTAATGGTACAATGTGTTTGCTCATTGGCTCAGAAGGCTAATTGATGATTAGAAAACCCTTGTGCAATCATGTTCACACATCTGAAAACAGTTTAGCTCGTTACAGAAGCTACAAAACTGACCTTCCTTTGAGCAGATTGAGTTTCTGGAGCATCACATTTGTGGGGTCAATTAAACGCTCAAAATGGCCAGAAAAAGAGAACTTTCATCTGAAACTCGACAGTCTATTCTTGTTCTTAGAAATGAAGGCTATTCCATGCGAGAAATTGCTAAGAAATTGAAGATTTCCTACACCGGTGTGTACTACTCCCTTCAGAGGACAGCACAAACAGGCTCTAACCAGAGTAGAAAAAGAAGTGGGAGGCCGCGTTGCACAACTGAGCAAGAAGATAAGTACATTAGAGTCTCTAGTTTGAGAAACAGACGCCTCACAGGTCCCCAACTGGCATCTTCATTAAATAGTACCCGCAAAACACCAGTGTCAACATCTACAGTGAAGAGGCGGCTGCGGGATTCTGGGCTTCAGGGCAGAGTGGCAAAGAAAAAGCCATATCTGAGACTGACCAATAAAAGAAAAAGATTAAGATGGGCAAAAGAACACAGACATTGGACAGAGGAAGACTGGAAAAAAGTGTTGTGGACGGCTGAATCCAAGTTTGAGGTGTTTGGATCACAAAGAAGAACGTTTGTGAGACGCAGAACAAATGAAAAGATGCTGGAAGAATGCCTGACGCCATCTGTTAAGCATGGTGGAGGTAATGTGATGGTCTGGGGTTGCTTTGGTGCTGGTAAGGTGGGAGATTTGTACAGGGTAAAAGGGATTCTGAATAAGGAAGGCTATCACTCCATTTTGCAACGCCATGCCATACCCAGTGGACAGCGCTTGATTGGAGCCAATTTCATCCTACAACAGGACAATGACCCTAAACACACCTCCAAATTGTGCAAGAACTATTTAGAGCAGAAGCAGGCAGCTGGTATTCTATCGGTAATGGAGTGGCCAGCGCAGTCACCAGATCTGAACCCCATTGAGCTGTTGTGGGAGCAGCTTGACCGTATGGTACGCAAGAAGTGCCCATCCAACCAATCCAACTTGTGGGAGCTGCTTCTGGAAGCGTGGGGTGCAATTTCTCCAGATTACCTCAACAAATTAACAGCTAGAATGCCAAAGGTCTGCAATGCTGTAATTGCTGCAAATGGAGGATTCTTTGACGAAAGCAAAGTTTGATGTAAAAAAAATCTTATTTCAAATACAAATCATTATTTCTAACCTTGTCAATGTCTTGACTCTATTTTCTATTCATTTCACAACATATGGTGGTGAATAAGTGTGACTTTTCATGGAAAACACAAAAATGTTTGGGTGATCCCAAACTTTTGAACGGTAGTGTACATGGAGGTAGATACTGGAGCAGCAATGTCAGTTATCTCAGAGAGCCTGTACAAATCGAAACTGAAAAGGGTCGGAATTGCATTCATGTGACGTTACATTGAGAACATACACAGACCAACCGTTAGCTTTGTTGAGTAAAATCCTAGTGAATGTGCAATGTGGGAAAGAGCATTTACAGCTGCCCTTGCTAGTGGCCCGTGGTAAAGCACTGGCGCTGATGGGGCATGATTGGATTCGAGTGCTCAACTTAGATTGGTCAAAAGTGAACCGCGTTGCCACATCTGACCCAGTGGAGCAAGTGTGCTCAGAGCACAGAGCAGTTTTCAGCGCAGAGCTAGGCCGTGCAAAAGCCGTCACTGCATCCTTGCGTGTATCACCGGATGCTATACCAAAATTTTGCAAAGCGAGGCCAGTGCCTTATGCACTGCGTGAAGCCGTGGATAAAAAGTTAATTGAACTCGAACAACATAATTATCTCTCCCATGCAGTACAGTGAATGGGCTGCGCCGCTAGTGTGCATTCCGAAAAAAGATGGATCAGTGCGCATTTGCGGAGATTATAAGGTGACGGCAAATCAGTGGCTTGATGTAGATCAGTACCTGTTATGTATGCACACATCGACAGTGCTGCATTTGATTTGGTGCTGTTCTATTGTGCTGGGATCGATTGGTGATGCCTGCGGGCTCTGGGTTGTTTGATCGGGTCTGCCTTTGATGCTGTGTCAGTCTAAATAAAGAATGCCACGGAGAGGTTGTGTCGAGCGACAGCACTGTGTCCTGACGTGATTTAAAAATACAATATTGGCGACGAGGATGGCTGATATCTCTCTCCCACCACCTGCCCCCTTCCTGGCATTACCTGGCGAGCCTCCGGTACCATGGACTCGCTGGCTACATAGTTTTGAAACTTACATCATCGCCTCAGGGCTCGACGACGTGAGCCAGGCTAGGAAGACGGCTCTGTTGCTACACTGCTTGGGAGCAGAGGGTCATCGTGTGCTCGGGTCTCTGGGGAACGTCACAAGCTTTGCCGAAGCTGTGGGACTTATGAGCACCCATTTCGCTGCTCCACAGAGTGCCCTCCTTTGGCGATTTATATTCCATCAGCGACACCAACTGCCTGATGAGTCTGTGCGGCAGTACGTAGCTAATTTGCGAGGGCTAGCTAGCTCATGCAAGTTTGGCGCGCTTCAGGACGAGATGGTTCGCGACCAGCTAATCGAACACACCAACAACGCAAAGGTGCGTGAGACTCTCCTGCTGGAAAAAGACGATCTGCTGCTGTCCAGAGCAATTACCATCGCACTACAGGTTGAGGGAGCAGCTGAGTGTGCTGCTATGCTAAATACACAGCAAGTGGCCACCTACAGTCAAGCTGCCAACGACTCCTCCCTCTACTCACGGCTGCCCCTCGGGACGCAACCCAACCAGAGCGAGGCGGGCGCCGACTCCACTGGGGACGTCTTGCAACTGCAACGACGGCGTCCTCGGCCCCGCCCTCAACAGTCCTGTGGTAACTGTGGGTCTCGGTCTCATGTTTCAAGGGCTCAGAACTGCCCTGCCCGTGGCCAGACATGCCGTAGCTGCGGTAAGCACAATCACTTTGCCAACGTCTGTCGATCTTCCCCGGCTGGGTCAGAGGGCCACACCCCCCAGTCTTCAACCGCCGTCATTCACAAGGTGAGCTCTGCGCCAGTGTCATTCAAATCATGCACGGTCAACATTAATGATGTGTGCATCCCCCTGCTGTTGGACACCGGTGCAAGTGTGTCTCTCCTGAATGTTGATACCTACAGTCAATTTTTCGGTTCACTGCCACTGTCCGCACCCTCAGCTGTCCTCTGTGGGTATGGTGACTCCAAAATCGATCTGGTTGGCTCTCTCCAAGTGACTGTCCGCTATTGAACCAAGCTGGTGCCCAATGCAGTTTTTCATGTGGCACGCCGTGGGGCCAACCTGATGGGCCTGGACCTGTTCTCCGCTCTGGGGTTCTCCCTCTTAGACACAAGGGGGGCAGCAATCCTGACTGTTGCCACACCTTGGCAGCAGAAGTGGCCATCGCTGTTTATGGGGCTGGGCTGCCTCTCCGCCTTCACCCATCAACCTCTCCTCAACCCTGCTGTGAAATCTGTCATCCAACCACTGCGCCGCATCCCGATGGCTCTCCGTGATGGGGTCTCCGCCGAGCTGCAACAACTGCTGGAAGCTGGCATCATTGAACCGGTGGACGCGTCACCTTGGGTCTCAAACCTCGTGGTGGCTAAGAAGAAGTCGGGGGGCCTGCGTGTCTGCGTCGATCTACGTGCAGTAAATAAGGCAGTGGTCCCTGATAAGTATCCACTGCCCACCTCAGAAGAACTCACTGCTCAGTTCTATGGCTCTGAGGTGTTCTCCAAGCTCGACCTCAGACAGGGGTACTTACAGGTGCCCCTCCACCCCAGCAGCCGAAACCTCACAGCCTTTGTGACACATGCAGGAGTGTTTCGCTACACCAGGATGCCTTTCGGTCTCAGCTCCGCCCCTAGCTGCTTCCAGAAAATCATGGTCTCCGTGCTGGCTGGCATACAGGGCGTGGCCATTTATCTGGACGATATAGTGGTACACGGGCCCACCAGTGAAATCCACGACAAGCGCCTTAACATGGTCTTCGCAGCCCTGTCCAAGCACAAGCTAACTCTCAATGCTGATAAATGTGTCCTCTCTGTGCCAGCCATCGACTTCGTGGGGTTCCGGCTGTCAGCGAGCGGTGTAACTCCACTACAATCCAACGTGGACGCCATTCAGGCCATTCCTGAGCCCAGCTCGGCCGCCCAGGTCGCCTCCTTCTTGGGTATGACAAGTTACTACCTGAGGTTTCTTCCCCAGTACTCTGCGACCACAGCCCCCCTGCGCCAGCTGCTGCGTAAGGACGAGCCATGGGTGTGGTCAAAGGCATGCAGTGACGCTGTGCGTGATCTCAAGACTCAACTGACTTCACCACCAGTGTTGGCTCACTTCGACATCTCCAGCTCCACCTTTGTGACCTGTGACGCATCAGCCACAGCGATAGGGGCCGTTCTGTCTCAAACCCAGAACGGTGTGGAGAAGCCCATTGCCTTCGCCTCCCGTGCCCTCAACCTGACCGAGCAGCGGTACTCCGTGGGTGAGCGTGAGGCGTTAGCCTGTATCTGGGCTTGTGAAAGGTGGCACCTCTACCTCTATGGCCGCTCCTTCACCCTCAGGACAGATCACCAGGCCCTGACAGCGCTGCTGTCCACATCTGGGACAGGCCATAAACCCCTGAGGCTGCACCGCTGGTCTGACTGCCTCCGCCAGTACAACTTCAGCCTGCAGTTCACCCCAGGCAGAGACAATGTTGTCGCCGACCTGCTCTCTCGCTTTTTCTCCACCCCAGCTCCACAGACGGACACTGACTGTGTGGAAAAGGACATTGTCCAAATGCTACACACACCCCTCCAGGCCACTGTCTCTCTGCAGGAGCTGAGGGCAGCCTCCGAACAGGACCCTGTCCTCTCCCAGCTCCGCACCTACATCCAGAACGGCTGGCCTCACAAGGTCCCAGAGGAGCTGGCTGCGTTCGCCCGAGTCAGACAGGAGCTCTCCTGCTGGGACGACACCTGCGTGGCACGTGGGTTTTGCACAGTGGTCCCAGCTGCTCTCCGTGCACGTGTTTTGAATACGGCGCATGAAGGCCACCTGGGCATTGTGAAACTGAAACAGCGCTGCCGAGACCTGGTGTGGTGGCCGGGGATAGACAGAGATATTGAGGCTCTGGTGAAGGACTGTTCTGCCTGCCTTGTGAGTGGCAAGACTGGCCACCAGGCTCCCCCACCCCTGCAACCTCTCGCCTGGCCCTCTCAGCCCTGGGAACACCTGCAGTTGGACATTTGTGGTGAGATCCATGGAGTTCCCCACCACCAACGCTTCATGGAGGTCGCCTACGATCTACACTCAAAATGGCCTGAACTCACCACTTCCGGCACTGTGACCTCACAGATCATCATCGACTTCCTGGACTCTCTTTTCTCTCGCTGGGGCCTCCCAAAGGCCATCACCACTGACAACGGCCCTCAGCTGGTCTCTGCTGAGTTCACTGCTTATCTCGAAAGCAAGGGCATCCGTCATATACGCACTGCGTACTACCACCCCCAGGCCAATGGCGGCGTTGAACGTTTTCACCAGTCACTGAAGAACGGCCTCAGAGCACACATGGCCCAAGGGTGCTCTTTCACGCAGGCCATCCGTCACACTCTGCTGCACTATCGGGCCACACAGCACTCGACCACAGGCGTCTCCCCAGCCTCTCTCATGCTAGGCCGGGAACTGTGCATGCCCCTTGACAGGCTCCGCCCCTCCACACCTCAGGCACCTCCCTCTGGGGTCAGAGCCTCAGTCACTCGTCAGCAGACGCGGATGAAGCAACGGTTTGACCAGTCAAAACGAACCAGGGTGCCAGACATCAATGTGTCAGACTGGGTCAGGGTCCGCAGGCCCCACAGGGACAATAAAATGGCTTCATACTGGTCCTCTCCTCTCCAAGTCACCCGTCAGCTGGGCCCAGCCACTTACCTCCTCAGCGATGGCACTCGGTGGCACTCCAGTCGTCTACGGAAGGTGTCAGCTCCGCCACACACAGCTGGTGACACAACCATAGCCATTCCCTCAGCATGGCGAGACGCCCCGGGGCTTCATGCAGCTCCTACACGGGCCCCAGACATTTCTGGGCCTCACCTTCCCCTGCCATCTCCCTCCCCACCTCGGCCTGCCCAGCCTCAGGCTGCCCCGCGACCTGTTCGCACACGTTTACGCCCTGGCCACCTAGAGGACTTTGTGTCAACCTTTCATGTTTGAAATCCTGCCGGGGGGGGGGGGGAAATGTTATGTATGCACACATCGACAGTGCTGCATTTGATTTGGTGCTGTTCTATTGTGCTGGGATCGATTGGTGATGCCTGCGGGCTCTGGGTTGTTTGATCGGGTCTGCCTTTGATGCTGTGTCAGTCTAAATAAAGAATGCCACGGAGAGGTTGTGTCGAGCGACAGCGCTGTGTCCTGACGTGATTTAAAAATACAATAGTACCCACTTCCAAAACCGCAGGATTTATTCTCCACTTTAGCGGGTGGAAAGCATTTCACTAAACTTGACTTAACGCAGGCCTACACTCAGCTCGACATGGATGAGAAAAGTAAGCCATTTCTCGCCATCAATACACACAGAGGTCTCTATGTATGAAACCGTTTGCCAAATGGGGTCGCTAGCGCGCCCAGTATTTTCCAGCGCACTATGGATGAAGTATTACAAGGGCTTGGTGCCGTGGTATGCCACTCAGACGATATTTTGATAACAGGAACAGATACCACCGCAAATCTGCGCAATCTTAAACAAGTCTTACAGAGACTGGAAGAACATGAGTTTAGGCTTAACAAAGAGAAATGTGCCTTATTTCAGAACAGTGTGGCCTACCTCGGGCATGTAATTGATGCCGAGGGTGTGTGCCCAATTAAAGAGAAAACTGAGGCTATTGACAAAGCTCCTGTGCCGAAAAATGTGACAGAATTGAGGTCGTACTTAGCCATGCTCAATTACTATGGCAAATTTATACCAAACCTGTCCAGCGAAATTAAGCCTATGACTGAGCTCCTACATAAAGATAGAGTGAGACTGGACAAGAAAATGTCAAGAGGCATTTGAGCATACTAAAGCACAGCTTGTAGCCGTGTCAGTGCTTACACATTATGATCATAAACTGACTGTAATTTTGGCATGTGACGCTTCGCCTTATGGCATAGGTGCCCTACGTGTCTAGGACACTCACTAAAACAGAAGTCAACTATTCTCAGATAGAGAAAGAAGCACTTAGTATCATCTGTGGGGTGACCAAGTTTAATGACTATCTGTATGGACAAAAGTTTACTCTGCTTACAGACCACAAACCACTCCTAAAGGTACTAGGGCCCAAGACTGGATTGCCTACATTGGCAGCAGCTAGACTGGAGAGGTGGTCATTAATTTTAGTGGCATACCAGTATGACATACGTTACAAGCCACCCTTACAACATGCAAATGCGGATGCATTATCGTGGTTACCACTACAGACTCAAGAGGCAGACTCAGATTATAGTTCTGTGTTTAGGGTCTCATCCTTGGATAAAGTGCCAGTGTCCTAACAAGAGATTGCAAAACAGACAAAGACTGATGCAGTACAACAGAGAGTGAAGCACTTCACATTGAATGGTTGGCCAAAGCATTTGAATGAAGATGAGTTAAGGTCATACTTCATAAGAAACACTGAACTGACTGTTGAATCTGACTGTGTGATGTGGGGTTTCCGGGTAATCATGCCGGAGGTGTTAATACCACAGATGTTACGTGAATTGCATGAAAATCACCGGGGAATGGTAAAGATGAAGGCATTAGCCCGTAGTCACTTTTGGTGGCCAAACCTTGATTCTGACACAGAGTCACTGGTAAACAGTTGCAAGACATGCCAGTTAAACAGACACCAACCTGCCACAGCTCCTGTTCACAATTAGAGCTGGCCTCACTGTCCTTGGCAGAAGATACACATAGATTATGCTCAGAAAGGAAAGTTCAACTTCCTAGTGGTCACTGATAGCTATTCACGTTGGCCAGAAGTAGCTTTGATGAGTAGCACTACATCTGAAAATACCATAGAAGTATTTTTTAATTTATTTCTGATTTTTCTCTTTTTCTCCGAATTTAGTGGCCAATCGATCCCTATTTTAATTCAAACACCCACCCTCGTACTGCATGCGTTCGTCAACTGCATCTCTCCGGCCGGCAGTCTCGAAGGAGACGCCTCCCCACTTTCGTGACAAGGCGAATCCAGGCCGAACCACTGCTTTTTCCGACACACCTAGAGACGCATTCATGTGACGAACACAAGCCGACTCTGCCCCCCTCCCGAAGACAGCGTTGCCAATTATCGCTGCTTCATCGAGTTCGGCCATAGTCGGATCTGACGAGACTGAGGCGCGAACCCCAGTCCCCAGTGGGCAATTGCATCGACACAAAGCCGATGCTTAGACCGCTACACCACCGCGGACTCAAAGACCATAAAAGTTTTGAGGGGATACTTTGCCACTTGGGGTCTTCTAGAGGAACTTGTGTCTGATAATGGACCATAATTTTTATCTGCTAAGTTTGAAACATTCCTGAAAAACAATGGGGTGAAACACATTAAGAGTTCTCCTTACCACCCAGCTTGTAATGAGGCTGCAGAGCATTTGGTACAGAACCTGAAAACAGCTCTTGAAAAGGGAAAGAGTAGCAATATGATGTTGCAGCACTGCATACACAATTTCTTATTCTGTTATAGGAGTACACCACAGTCTACTACAGGGAAAACACCTGCAGAATTGTTTCTCAGACGTCAATTCAAAACCAGGTTGTCTCTCACCAAACCTAATTTCGCAGTCCATGCAACAGAGACAGCACAGTCAACAGTCCAAGCAAACAGATAAGTTGGCACAAGTCAAACACTTCCTACCACAACAGAAGGTGTTGGTTCGAAACCACAGGGGAGGGGAAGGTGTTAAATAGGTGCCTGGGTGCATTGTAAAGGTACTTGGTCCTGTCACATATCTGGTGAAAGTGTATGGAAAGGTGTACAAGAGACATTTCGATCCAATGATCAATACTGAGATTGAGAACTGTAAGAACTGTAATGTGTCAGATGAATCTGATGATGATCAGAGGGTTGTTCCAAATGTATCACATGCATGTGTAGCAATGCCTGAAAACATTCCAGAATCCACTGAGAGGGTTGTGCAGCAAGGATCCAGTGATACTGCTCCCTCCTCAGTTGCAGAGGGTGTGCAGAGGCTGCAGTGGCATGTGAAGCCGCCTGATAGATTAAATCTGTGAGAACCCTGTTGTTGTTATAACAATGTAATGTTGAAAAGATGTAAAAAAAATGTTGTACTGTAAATGTACTGGGTTCAGATTTCAGGGGAGGAGTGTAGTGTATGGAGATACACATGAAAGCAAATGATTTTATTTGCTGTAATATTTATTTTATGTTTGACCTCTGACCCTCGATGTCTATTGGTTGTGTAGGTTGTATAAATGTAGGTGCGCCACTCTGGTGCACGCCCCTTGGAAGAAGACAGAGCAAGAGGGTCACTCATGTGTTTTCGTGCCTGCTTAACGCAGTCGTTTTGTAATGTTACTACGGTCTAGCAAATAAAAGAGGAAGACCAAGATACACCTTGATCGTTGTATAATTCAGTTATCCTGTAGATACATGACATATCCCAGCAGTCATTGGGCGGCAGGTGGGGAGACACCCTGGACAGGCCGCCAGGCCATCACACAGGGCCAACAAACAAACACACACACACACACACACACACACACACACACATTCATACCTAGGGACAGTTTAGTATGGCCGATTCACGTGATCTACATGTCTTTGGAACTGAAGCCCCCGGAGGAAACCCATGCAAACACAGGGAGAACATGCAAACTCCACACAGAGGACAATACATATTATATAATATGGCGGCCTGTCCAGGGTGTCTTCCTGCCTGCCGTCCAATGACTGCTGGGATAGGCTCCTGCATCCCCGTGACCCTGAGAGCAGGATAAGCGGTTTGGATAATGAATGAATCAATAATATAATATAAACTCTTTCTTACTGCTGACGCTGCACCAATCCGCCTGTCAATCTCCCGCTCCATCCTACCCTTGTGAACAAGACCCCGAGATACTTGAACTCCTTCACTTGAGGCAACAACTCATTCCCGACCCGGAGGGAGTAATCCACCATTTTCCATAGAGAACCATGGCCTCAGACTTGGAGTTGCTGACTCTCATTCCAGCCATTTCACACTCAGCTGCAAACCACCCCAGTGCATGCTGGAGGTCGCGTTCTGATGAAGCCAACAAAACCACATCATCTATGAAGAGCAGAGATGCATTTCTGAGGTTCCCAAAATGGCTGCGCCTTGAGATCCTATTCATGAATATCAAAAACAGAGTCGGAGACAAGGGACAACCTTGGCAGAGTCCGACACCCACCGAAAACGTGTTTGACTTTGTGCCGAGAATGCGGATACAGCTCTCACTTTGGTGAAGAAGGAGCTGAGCCGGAAGGCAAAGCTCTCAATTTACCAGTCAATCTTCATTCCAACCCTCACCTATGGTTATGAGCTTTGGGTAGTGACTGAAAGGGTGAGATCGTGGATACAAGCAGCTGAAATGAGTTTCCTCCGTATGGTGTCTGGGCTCAGCCTTAGAGATAGGGTGAGGAGCTTGGACACCCGGAGGGAGCTCGGAGTAGAGCCCTGCTCCTTTGCGTTGAAAGGAACCAGTTTAGGTGGTTCAGGCATCTGATTAGGATGCCCCCTAGGCACCTTCCTTTGGAGGTTTACCGGGCACGGCCAACTGGGAGGAGACCCCGGGGTAGACCCAGAACTCGCTGGAGGGACTACATAACCAATCTGCTCTGGGAACGCCTTGGGATCCCTCAGGAGAAGCTGGAGGGCGTTGCTGGGGAGAGGGACAACTTGGGTGCCCTACTTAGCTTGCTGCCACCGTGACCCTACCCCGGAGAAGCGGCTCAAGATGAATGAATGAATGAATGAATAAACTCTTTCTTATAAATCAATGAGTTAGAATCTGTTATGACTGTGTCTGAGTTCAGCCACTCATTTTACCTGGCTTTTTAAAAAAAAATTGTTGCCTTTCTGTTTTATTTTGAAAATTTTACCCGTCTTGTCGTTTCAGTCCCTGCCCCTGCTTTTGCCACCAGTTAACCCGTGTTTCCTACAGCTATTCCCCATCCCCTCATTAGCTCCTCAACATGTATACTCCCCTGGAGTATACATGAGTTCATAATCGTATCAAAGATCTCGAGCACTGAGTCTACGATGTACAGTATGTTCATAAATGTGCCAAGTGTGCCTGGGCATAATTATGGACATGCGTACTACTGCGTAGTAAAACACACACACAAGAGTTAGCTAGCTGGCAAAATGTCAAGACTTTGCGCAGCGAAAAGCACTTCTTCCTGTACATATTAAACAAGATAGTACCGAGAAATCTGTCGCACTTTACTGTAAAGACATTCGATCATATGACTTTGTCGCTGGAGAGTGCACCTATGATGTAATTAGAACCTACACAGTTGTGTTTTGTGTTGAAGGCCTATGTGCAGACATGGATAATGTTTTCAATGTGCAGGTGCGCCGTCACCAGTAATGCTACAGATTATGTTTTCATCTGTGTCAAGATGTGCTGTCACCAATTATGTTTTCATCTGTGTGAAGGTGTGCTGTCACCAATTATGTTTTCATCTGTGTCAAGGTGCGCTGTCACCAAATATGTTTTCATCTGTGTCAAAGTGCACTGTCACCAGTTATGTTTTCATCTGTGTCAAGGTGCGCTGTCACCAATTATATTTTCATCTGTGTCAAGGTGCGCTGTCACCAATAATGGTTTCATCTGTGTCAAGGTGCGCTGTCACCAATTATGTTTTCATCTGTGTCAAAGTGCGCCGTCACCAATTATGTTTTCATCTGTGTCAAGGTGCACTGACACCGATTATGTTGTGGTGCTCCGACACCAAATTTTAAGTAGGCAAGTCTGTCACTATCTTGGCCCTGCTCTTATGACTCCTCTTCTGTTGCATGGTGGTCTCCTAGTAATAATTTCATTTAACTTCAACTGTGCAGAGCATTTTGCTGCTGCTGGTTGTTTTACAGCTGCATAGTTTCACGTCTTCCATTCGTTACTGACATCATGTTATGTTACATCTGATTGTAATGGGCAGTCCAGGGCCCGCTTTGACAATCTTGCATTGGGGCCCGGCACTGACTCATTACCCCCCCCCACACACACACACACACACACTATTTACCCCTAGCTGTGGCCATCTCTCCTTCATGCCAGGCCAGACAGTGGAAAGCAGTCGGGGCGATGCCAACAGGGAAGCTAATTTCTGTCCCCTGCACTGTGGTTCGAGTGTCGCTCACCGACACATCCCGTAATATTCGTGGTCTCAGACGGATCCTGAGAAGGAAAAGGTAAGTGAATAGTGATATCAAAATAAAGATACACAACCTAAATATAAACACTAAATCTCAGGGACTAGTGGCACAGAGTGAACCCCCCCCCCAAAAAAAAGGCTGCCGAGGAGCTTTTCTTCCAAATGTTATTTAATCATAAATCATGAATCGTAAATAAAAATCCATGAGAAACACAGCCATAGTGTGGACATGACCCAGTTAATATTTAATTGTTTCAAATGGGACTAAGTGCAATTTCTTTTTGAAACGCCTTACAACAGCCCTTTGTCTGAAATTGTACCATTTCAAAATTTGGTGAAATGCAAGTTGTAGTTTACCACTAATATTGTCCCGTATAACAATTTTTATGAGTCCGTTATTATGCCAGCCTGTAAAAAAATGTCCTGTAGAACAAAAGACGGCAGAAGTGGTTTGTTATGCTAGTGTGTGTGTGTGTGTGTGTGTGTGTGTGTGTGTGTGTGTGTGTGTGTGTGTGTGCAGAAACTGGAGTAACGAGTTTTCCTCTGCATTGACGCAGATGGGTGAAAATTGGACACCAACCCCCAAACACATCAGCGGAAAAACTGATGTTAAAACTGAAAAGGACACACAGGAGCCCCATTATATTAGTGCTGGGCGATATGGGAAAGTATCTTTCAGTATTAAGATATTTTCACAGTAGCGACATAGATCATATTCTGTTTGCATACACAAAAATAACATGTTTAAGAACTAACTGAAGTTCATCACACTGAACTGCTTGGCAATGTACAGCATAATATCAAACCAAAAAAAAAAAAACAAACAAAAAAAAACTAGTCTTCAAATAATAAAATCTGAAATATTCCATATCTCATTTGTGAGAAATTTTAGGTAAATAGATTGTCATTCTCATTTATTTAGACAGCAGAATTGCGTATCGCGATATGATTATCCAGATTTTATCCTGATACAGTACCACTGAAAGATTCATTCATCTATCCATCATCCAAACTGCTTATCCTGCTCTCAGGGTCGCGGGGAAGCCTATCCCAGCAGTCATTGGGCAGCAGGCAGGGAGACACCCTGGACAGGCCGCCAGGCCATCACAGGGCCGACACACACACACACACACACACACACACACACACACACACACACACACACACACACACACACACACACACACACACACACACACACACACACACATTCACAACTAGGGACAATTTAGTACGGCCGATTCACCTGACCTACATGTCTTTGGACTGTGGGAGGAACCCAGAGCACCCAGGGGAAACCCACACATACATGGGGAGAACATGCAAACTCCACACAGAGGACGACCCTCGACGACCCCCCAAGGTTGGACTACCCCGGGGCTCGAACACAGGACCCTCTTGCTGTGCGGTGACCGTGCTAACCACTGTGCCACCGTGCTGCCCAAATGATAAACAATACTACTGAAAATTTCCCCGGGCCTCAACCATCACAGAGGGGAGAAGGGATCTGTCCAAATATAGTCATCCATTCAACAACACAGTTGGCAGTCCACTCCATCGCTAGTGTTTGTACTTCTAGGACACAATAAGCGGAAAGGGTCACAGCCATAGCTGGCATCTCCAAAGGTGAATGAGGGATAGCAATACAAATTTATTTCTGCACTCCTTTTTTTCCGATCTTACCGTTTGTAGGCAAGTAGGTTGTCATCTCTGGTGCAGCACTCATCCGCTCCGGCTGCGTAGTAATCCCAGGTGGCCTTTGAGAGATGCTCCTTAGCATACTCCTCAAAGTCTGTAAGGCATACCATAGCCATCTCTGCACAGCGACCACCCTCTCTGTTTGGAAATTAAGTTCTTTGCATTTACTTTTTTTTTCTTTTTTCAAGAAGGCCCTCGTTCCCTCAGCCCCATTCCTCACAGCGCTGTGTGTATTTAGCGGTCACACAACAGATAGTGTGCATGGATTACTCAGATACGTTGTCATTCTATATGTCGTGCTATATATAAGCAGTGCCTCCATGTTATGCGTGTCATTTATTTCACCGAATTTTAGCAAGCATCTTAAACACACCACTGTAATCAATCCCTCAAGTTAAATAGGATTCACACATGTAGTATCGATCCAATGCCATTTTATGGAGTTATTTATTTAGCATAAAAACAAGTGAGTCAACAGCATACCTGTGCACGCACTGCTAACAAACAGCAGCAGGAAGTTCTTAAGCAACATGTATTTGTTTGCTCTATGTTAGGGTAACCACACCTAACGCATCGGTTTATTCCAGCTTTAAACCACCTGAGGAAAACAACTCTAACAGCCCTGTGTCTTTTACATTCACCAAGTCTCGTTAATTGTCAACCAATAGTTCAAAGTTCATCCCACCTCTGGGATAAGCGGCGCTGAAAGAGCTGCGACTCTTCTATCCATTAACTACTCCAATCAACATAAACAATGCAGCAAGCCAATGGAGTTCAAAAACAGGCCTGAAAACATCACCGCTAAAATACGAAGTCCGTCCATCAGCCAGTCATTATACAGAAAGAAAAATTTTTTTTTTACAAAGAAGTTTGCTGAAATCATATATTTTAACAAGCAGTCAAGATTCTGAGCTTGGGCAATGGAAAACTGAAATGATTATTTTTTCCTGTTTTCGACATGAGCAAATCACGGAGACATTGTGATTCATATGCCCCCCCAATGTTGCGTTTGTGTCAGTTGGAATCAATCTTTCATAGAGATTGGCACCAACAGCATGTGCAACCTTGGGGTGACCCCTGGTCTTATTGTGTTTACACAAGCTGGAAATGTGCTGATGGTGATGACAGCTTAGCACAGACAAGAGCTGTCTGTCGGCATAGGATGGCCTTGGTGGGTGCATACTGTACATGGAGACACAGATACACTCTACAACATGCATATGTTAAATAGATCCTGCATGCTACGTATTATGCTCTCACATGTGCACATGCACACACACACACACACACACACACACACACACACAAACACACTCACATCCATGCATGCATGTGCACATACACGTTCAAACACAGAGCACATAGCCAACTTCCATACATGCACACATGCGTAAGTTAATCCATAATCACTACCACTTAAATGCAAATAGTAGTGGCGCTGAAGATCTGAGCTTGACTTTTTTCCTTTTGTAATGATGGTGCTCAACTGTTGGAACTGAAACATTTTCTACTGTTGTAGTTATTCTGTTATTCTGGGACTAAACGCCTTCGATATGAACAATAAACATATAGCGTAGTAGTGCATGTACACTGCTCCCATATGTTTGTTTGTTTTGTTTTGTTTTTCAACTTTTACTACTTGTGGGGTTGTTTTCCCCTTTGAATCGAACTTTACATGGCTCTACATGTTGGGTCAAAATAACATGCAAATTGCCCATGAGCGTAATTCCCTCATTTGAAAAACACCTGGTGGTCCATTAGTACATATTTCTCTTTTGCTCTAACTCCATAAAAATTACTTTTTTGGAGACATGACTTTCGTTATAATTTGTGAGTAGCTGCAAACACACTACTGTACTGTGGTGTGTGTTAACATACTAAAACCGTTTTGGGGATACAAGCATCTCCCACCAGCATTTTATTTCTTGCAGAAATGAATCTGCAACTCAGTTGAATGTATTAGTTCCACTTATTCATCATTTTCAAAAGGTTTTCAAGTGTAAAATAGGTAATTCTTCTCCTTCTTCTTCTTCTTCTTCTTCTTCTTCTTCTTCTTCTTCTTCAAAAAAGTGAGTTGTGGCTACTGCAAGTGACATTATTACCAAGTTTAGTGTTGTTATTGAATTGCTCAAACTCAATACATAGATGCCATCGCTGGAGTGCTACTGGTTTGTAAAGACTGCACCATAACTCTGTTGTAATCTTTTCTTTCTGAAAGGAAAAAAACAATCCACTTTTCGAACAGACAGAGGAGACGGTAAACTGACGCCAGGCCGGCATTGACCTCTGTGCGCATTAAACTCACCGGTTGCAGTTTGTAATGTTCATTTTCTTTCCGTGTTGCTTTCACACTCTTGCTGGTGTCACCACCTGTGGAGGAGACACAGGAAATCAGGCAACAAGTAAAGCAAACGACTTGTGCGCTCATTAATATGTGATAAAATTCATTATGATGCACTATTAGTTGCACTGCTGCTGCTGCCTGTTGCACCTTCACTGCTGCTGCTTATTCTGTCTTTACAATCACTCCTACTGCAATTATGATCACTACTAATAGAAGTCAAGTCAGTTTTATTTGTATAGCCCATTATCACAAATTACACATTTGTCTCAGGGGGCTTTACAATAACACAACATCCTGTCCTTAAACCCTCGCATCGGATAAGAAACAACTCCCTACAAAACAAAAACCCTTTAACAGGGGGGAAAAAATGGGAAGAAACCTCAGAGAGAGCAACAGGAGGGAGCTCTCTCCTAAGACAGACAGACGTGCAATGGATGTTGTGTTTACACAATTTACAGAATACGACATTGAAAGAGGATAACAGCGTTATAATGGAATTATAAAATGTATGTAGGATATGAGGAGGAGGATGCCAAGCAGTGTCCAGACGCCGCTGGAAAAGCCCAGGACCCGAGCCATGCAACCACCACCACCATGTTAAAAAAAATAGAAAGAAAAAAGAACGAAGACTTCTGCTATTAACACCACCAATGACTGGCTGGCTGCACCATTCATGCTGCTACAGGCAACGATGATAAACCTGGAGTCTCCTCATAAAGCAGACTTATAAACGTTGCTAAATGATATCCCTGAAGTTCAACCCTTCTGTGAGGAGTACATATGTGTATTTCCCCACTACTTCAGACAAAGCTAATCTTGTCTCCTGATCTTTTAATTCAGAGGAAACGCGGGTCCATTTCTGAGCGAGTCATCGGCTAACGTTGATAATAATAATAATAATAGTCTTAACATGGGAATTTGCAGAGCAGTAGAACACATTTGATTACGGACACTTGAGGGCAGTGCAATACCGAACAAGGGTTCATTCTTAACTTTCCCCCTGCATGCAATGCTAGCAAAGCAGGTACAATGTAAACATCAGCAGGCCTTCCAGTAAGTGAAAGCCCATCTGACCAGCATGCCATTGTTTTAATGTCCCCGCAGAAACACATGGATTCAAGTGACCCCTGACCTCACTCCGTGATGAGTGAGGTGTAGTGAGCTCGTTATACAGACAACTCATTCAGATCTGCACGTCTATGTGGCATCTGCAGAAGTACGGCCCCTCTGCTCAGCTGTAAGGCGTTTCGATCAAATACTTTTTGCATAACATGATGTAGTTCATTTTCATTTTGAAAACATCTGAATTACTTTAAAGGGAATATGACTGTACAGGCACTGTTCTCACCGGGGGTGTACCAAATATATGTATTACAAATAAATGAATAATGTCATGAAATAGATGAACATTTTTATCCACCTATCTTTTGGAGAGAAAGAGGTTAGTTGTTAAATGTTGCATCCATTTAGCATAACAACATTTGGGATGAACACTGATTTTTAAGTAAAATTTAGATGTTTTGGAATTCAGCAATAGATCAGTAGCTTTAAAAGTTGTGGATTATCGAAATGAAATGATCAGTAAAAAGTATCTGCAGCGGTCCAGCTGAACATGTTTAATGGCTATCAACCATTGTCCCTAATGGGCTATGAAAGGTGTGGCCACTTGATGTCAGTCATTCAGTCAACCTCAATGGACGCCCAGTGCACATTGTCCAGGTAATTTCTAGAATACCTGTTGTGTGTTATGTAGGGAAGACCTTGTTTTTCATAATCAGACAAAAATAAAGCGAATACCGCATTCCTAACTGAGGAATGTGAGTTTCATTAAAGCTGTTATCCACTTTAGGTTGAACTTGACAGCCATTAGTAGAACTTTGTAAAGCGCTGCTACGGTACACAAAAATAAAGACTCGCAATGGCACGAGACTGATGCTGTGTCACATCAGATGTTCACAGTTACAGACACACACACACATACACACGGATGTGCACACATATA